>NC_091124.1:18350000-18650000 GCF_040183065.1 Periplaneta americana
ATAAGTAAATAAATAAATAAGTAAGGAAGTAAATAAATAAATAAGTAGATAAGTAAACAAGTAAATAAATAAATAAGTAAATAAGTAAATAAATAAATAAATAAACAAATAAGTAAAGAAGTAAATAAATAAATAAATAGATAAGTAAACAAGTAAATAAATAAATAAGTAAATAAATAAATAAATAAATACATAAATAAATACATAAATAAGTAAATAAATAAATAAATAAATAAATAACTAGATAAGCAAACAAGTAAATAAATAAATAAGTAAATAAATACATAAATAAGTAAATAAATAAATACATAAGTAAATAAGTAAATAAATAAATACAGAAATAAGTAAATAAATAAATAAATAAGTAAATAGGAAAATAAATAAATAAATAAGTAAAGAAGTAAATAAATAAATAAGTAGGTAAGTAAACAAGTAAATAAATAAATAAGTAAATAAGTAAATAAATAAATACATAAATAAGTAAATAAATAAATAAGTAAATAAATAAATAAGTAAATAAGTAAATAAATAAATATATAAATAAGTAAATAAATAAATAAATAAGTAAATAAGTAAATAAATAAATAAATACATAAATAAGTAAATAAATAAATAAGTAAATAAATAAGTAAAGAAGTAAATAAATAAGTAGATAAGTAAACAAGTAAATAAATAAGTAAGTAAATAAGTAAATAAAGAAATAAATAAATAAATACAAAATAAATACATAAATAAGTAAATAAATAAATAAATAAATAAAGAAGTGAATAAATAAATAAGTAGATAAGTAAACAAGTAAATAAATAAATAAGTAAATAAATAAATACATAAATAAGAAAATAAGTAAATAAATAAATACATAAATAAGTAAATAAGTAAATAAATAAATAAATACATAAATAAGTAAATAAATAAGTAAAGAAGTAAATAAATAAATAAGTAAAGAAGTAAATAAATAAATAAATAGATAAGTAAACAAGTAAATAAATAAATAAGTAAATAAATAAATAAATAAGTAAAGAAGTAAATAAATAAATAAGTAAATAAATACATAAATAAATACATAATTAAGTAAATAAATAAGTAAATAAGTAACTAAATAAATAAGTAAATAAGTAAATAAATAAATAAATGCATCATACTAGGAAATGTTTATGGGACTTTATAAATTGTGAAGTATGTTTGTCTCTCAGTGTATTAATTTTAGTAGTATCATCAAACTATTGATAAAGATTGGTGAAAAGTTGTCGTTGTTTAGTCAACTGTCCGAAGACAGATCTGAACCTCACAAGTGATACCAAGAAGACATCACTTACGAGGAAAGTAGGCCAGGAGATAATGGGGTAGGGTGCACAGTTCTTTTCCCCCTCCATTGCATTGGCTACATCGCCGACGAACTACATGTTACACTAATCAGACTTCAGATGCATACGTTGTCCTTCCTCAGACACATATCGTCAAGTGAGATGTTCTGCCTGGTAATAAATGTACATATCAGCCAGAACCTCAATCACAGGATAAAAGTTGTCGCAAGTACTATCAATTCAGTTTAAAAAAATATTTTCTTAAAAAATGTTCAAGAGCGAAAGTTATCTATACTAATAATAAATCTGTAGCCGAAATTTTTCTGGTAATTTTCGATTTTCCAAAAATAATTGGTCCTAACATATACAATTAACCACCCTGAAACCGAAAATCGCTTTTTTGAAATTTTTGTTTGTATGTATGTATGTCTGTCTGTCTGTATGTATGTTTGTTACCTTTTCACGCGATAATGGCTGAACGGATTTCGATGAAAATTGGAATATAAATTAAGTTCGTTGTAACTTAGATTTTAGGCTATATGGCATTACATTATTTAAAAGGGGGGTTATAAGGGGCCCTGAATTAAATAAATCGAAATATCTCGCTTATTATTGATTTTTGTGAAAAATGTCACATAGCAAAAGTTTCTTTAAAAATAATTTCCGATAAGTTTTATTCCTTGAAAAAGTTTGATAGGACTGATATTTAATAAGATAAATGAGTTTTAAAATTAAAATAACTGCCATCTAAGGCCGTGTAATGAATTAAAAAACAAACGACTTCGTCTATAAGGGGCCTTGGACAGCAACAATCGAAAGCTATGAAAGATAGCCTACAGACAATGTTTCTGTGTTTGTATGAAGTAATATCAGAAGCTAAATTAGCCGATTTGTATAATTAATTATTAATTCACCATTGGAAAGTGTAGTTTCTCTAGATGGACATAATGCTATAAATATGTTATTACAGTAACTTGTGAGTGAATCGAGGACAGGTAAGATTAAAATAGCTTCTTATGCACAGAAAACTTGCTAGGCTATTCTGTACATTCGTTACCTGTATTTCCTAAAATATTTTTTATGACCAAATGAGTGGTCTCTGGATCAGAATGATCGCATTTTAATTATGCAAATACAATTTAAATTGAGTAACATAATAAACGATTTATCCTTATATCAAACACGATTGTTCCCTGGATCAAATGTCCTATTTTAATTATTAATTACTTTATATTTATTTCTAACGGGTGCAGCGGAGCGCACGGGTACGGCTAGTTTATTAATAAGATACTGTTAATAAATTTGGCACTTTGCACCTTTTTACTCTTAAATATCCAATTAATCTACCATTTGATTTTCTCCCTAATAAAATTAGTGAGAATCATATTATCTATCTAAAAATAAAAATAAAAAAAATGCACTTGCGTCACTGCTTAACGTAATACAGAATGTACTTCACTTACCCGCCACCTTCTGCATTATCCCCTTCTCATAGTAGTACCGCAGAGATCGACTCAGCTTGTCGTAATTCATCGCAGGTCGATTCTTCTGCACACCCCATCGCCGCGCCACCTGTCCGTACAAACACGTGTTCAACTGCAGATTAATTACCAAAGAAGTTTACTTACTTTTTTATTACAAGTATTAAAACAGAGAACGAAATGTGGTGATACAAAATAGAAGAATTCAGATTTATATTAAAAAATTATATGCACGAATAATAGAAAAACGACTCTATCCAATAACTGATAGCATGATACTGGATGTACAACATGGTTTTAGAAAAGGCAAATCTTGTGTAGACTGTTTATTTATTATCACTCAACTCATAGAAAAACGTCGCGAATTTAATTTGCCAACATATTTCGCTTTTATAGACTACGAGAAGGCTTTCGACAGAGTAGACCGAGAATTATTATGAGACATACTATTTAATAGAGGAGTACCTCCACACCTTATCAAAACGATACAAAGTTTATACAGAAATAATGTCATACAGATTAAAACACACGATAGCACAAAAAAATGGCCGAAATAAACCAAGGAGTTCGACAAGGGTGCCCTCTCTCACCCACTCTTTTCAATATATATATATATATATATATATATATATATATATATATATATGAAATAACAAGACTTTGGTTTGAGAAGATTAAACATTTTAATATTGACAATGTAAATTTTACAGCACTTTTATTTGCAGACGATCAAGTAATTGTCAGCCGTAACGAAAATGATCTGCAAATAGCAATTATTAAATTGAATGAAGTTGCCAGTAAATATAATATGATTATCTCCACAGATAAAACAAAAGTAATGGCATTCTTAGGATCTTATCCAATCAGAACAAAAATTGTACTAAACAATAAAACCATAGAACAAGTGAAAACGTTCAAATATCTAGGCTGCAACGTCACTTATAACAAGAGCCGAGAAATAGATGATAAGCTAAATGCTTTTAATTATTTTTGTGGAACAATACGTCGAACTTTAGGTAGGAAAGTTCGGAAAGAAACATTACTAAAGTTTTACAAAGTGATGGCTTTTCCCAGCTTTACTGTATGGATGTGAGAACTGGGTTTTAAGGAAGAAAGACGAGAGAAGAATTGAGGCTGTTGAAATGAAATTTTTGAGGTTTGTGGCTGGCTATACACTATTTGATAAAAAGAGAAGTGAAGACATTAGATCCGAATTAAAAATGCACAATATTATAGATATAATAAGAAGACATCACAACAATTGGAGGGAGCATATACATCGTATGCCAGAAATATCAATTACCAGAACAATATACAGTCACGACCCCCGTGGGAGAAGAAACCCAGGAAGACCCACAAAAAGATGGCGGGACCAGTTTTGATTTGATTGGAGTGGAACGGATCTTATGGTCCATACCGTAATGCAGATGATGATGATGATTAAAAAAACAATACTGCGTGTTCAGTTCAAAATGTTTCATAGCTTGCTGTATGCCAGGTATGCTCATTCTCTGACTCCCGATTACGTTCTGTAATCACAACCTTCGAATGTAGAGCGTGCTGTTCCCGTTCGAAGCTCGACGGATCGCTGCAGAAGGCAGTTTAAGTACTTAGTAAACGTACGAACAGTGCGGGACAATGACACAGTGAAAACCTTCTGTAAGCAAACGATCATTCCGTACAGTGTGGGAGGAAGACTATTTTTGTTGTACGTTCGGTGAAAATGGAAAGTGATTTCTATATTGTAAGGCACTGTCAGAATACTACTGAGAAACATAAAACTACATTATAGGCTCTGCTACCCAGAACATGCCGAAGTGACAGAGAAGCTGTTTATTGTAATATAGCCTATTTTCATATAGGCTACCAACGTTATTATTATTATTATTATTATTATTATTATTATTATTATTATTATTATTATTATTAGAACTATTATTATTACTATTATTATTGTTATTGTGGTGACTTTATTCCAGCAGAAATAGATATTTTGATAAAATAATTTTTCAGGGATGCAACGTACACTAACACTACATCTTCAAGAATTGAAAGCACTTCATGAAAGGCCAAACATTAAAGAGATTCGAACAATTCAGAGTCTATGTTTTGGAGCAAGTTAGCCTATGTAGTATGTTGGGAATTAGCTAAGGCACTAAAACCCTTCACGGATGGTGAACTTGTAAAGAGATGTATGGTTCCTGAACAAAATATAATTAATTATGTCTCTGTACTGCAACAGTTCAAATGTGAATTCACAGAACATAGTTTTAGTGATTTTAGACGTATGGAGAATGATATTAGTATTTTTGTTAATCTTTTCATAAATTTAGTACAATCCGTGAGAGTGCGGTTCCAGGACGAGTTAATTGATTTACTAAGTAACGTAGAATCCAGAACTAAATGCAGAGAATATGGCTTGACAAGCACAGAATTATTAAAAAAAATGAACAAAACTAAATATTACAAGATGAGCTTATTCGTTGTCACTATGTTAGCTACTTTCGCCTCGACATATGTGTGCGAACAATTATTTTCGAGAATGAAGATTATTAAATCCAAACATAGGTCCTGATTAACAGATGAGCATCTTTAGCGCATTGCAATAAATTCGTTGGAAATAGATTCCCGATTACTTGCAGAAAAGAATGCAGATGTTGAATAAACCGCAAAGTAGACTATATGGTGGAATATGAAAATGATATTATATCATAACTATATTAAATATAATAAATAATGTAATAACTGAATATTGCAGTGTATACTCTTTCCGTTTTCCAATTCAGTTTATTATCCGTATTTGTTAGAGTGTAAGAACTATGCCACGGGCGGTGCTGCAATGTAGTTGCGGAGCCCAGTCCGTACACTGTGCATGTTATGCAGTGCAGCATCATCCGTGTAATCGGCGCTTTTACAATTTTGAGCATACCTGCTGTATGCCGTCATATGGCTAGCCGATGAGCCTAGAGAATTCAATCTTCCTACACTTCCGCAGAGGCGTAATACCTATGTGCCAGAGAAGTTGCCTGGCAAGCACGGTGTTCATTCTGAAGAGTACTTACCGATACGTACGGTGACGCCGGTAGTGGCAGGAATGTGAACTGTTTGGAAACACGTACTGAGGTGAGTTTTTTGCCTTACTGTCGGGATATGGGGAGAGAGTTAAGACGATTACTTACGTATTTGTTGACATTAACTTCGACGGTCAACATGGACACGGAGCATTTGATTTGTGTTGTGGAATGTTGCCGTACGCAACCGATGATAACAAATCCCCGGGTACGACTTGGTCGCGCAAAACACAGTTCGAAAGAGGTTATGGTATCACACAGACCGTACAGACCGCCATCTGTTGCTACGACGTTCAAGTTATACCGTACCAGAGAACATTTCTCTTCTGAAAGCCAAGGCGGCCGACACTAAGAAGAGAATCGGCAGGGTTCAAAAGAAGGAGGATGTAAAAAAGAAGAAGCAGAGTGTTAACATTATCTGCGATTCAAGTGAAAAAGATGAAGAGACGACGATGAAACAAAATTGATCTGCAACTTCTGCAAAATGTCATACAACGATGACAGAAGTACAGGGACATCATTTTATTTTTACCAACAGTTTTAATATTAACCTGGCTATACCTTTGGATCAACGCCGTTGTCTACCCCTTTCCACGACTGGAGTTCGATGATACTGGCGTAATATACAAACAAATCACTTTACTAGGTATAGGAGGGAAGAAAAGTATTTCATCCATTTACGTAAACTAGGAAATATCGCGCTTTTGAGTTTGATAATTTTCATTAGGTTTTTGTTTAATCAAAATACAGTACAGTATTAACAATGAGTGTTTTTGCTCACGAACTGAGCTGTCCATGTGGACGTATTCATTATGCAGTCTATATTATACTGTCTACGGCACATTAGCGTACAATATAGAGAATGAAGTTAAATTGAAAAATAATCATAATATGGATATTTAAACACATTTTTTAAAATGGTGGCCGTTCATTTCGATACAAACTTCAGTTCTTTTGTGCATATTATTGCATTATAGACTATTGTACCTAATCCCAATTACCAGTTTCGTCCTTCGTAACTACTAACTCATGTTGAAATCATTCTGTACCTACTCTATGAAATCGCTGACTGACAACAGTGACGTCATGACACACTTTGAAATGAACACCCAGTAGACTATTATAATATCACATACTTGAATCACCATATGTTCGATTGCATAAAGACATTTGACAGTTTTTCCCTCGTATTCAGTATCTACGAAGCAAATTATTTGACAATTATGCACATGAAATACAAGACGCCTAAAAATAAACGGGTTTTTCTAAATACAACAAAATAAATGGGTTGCATAATGAGACAGAAAATAAAAATGCAAGAATTGTAACATTACATATTGCCATTTGTGTAACAACATCAATCACATTCAAGTTTTGAAAATTATGTCTGGCAGGTGACGACCTTGCCGATCTTCACACTCAGAGAGCCTGCAATGGAGATCAGCAGGTGCCGGTAATTATGGAGATTAATTGTATCATTTTTGCATTGCAGTATTAACTCAATATGAACATTACTTTCCAAATAATTAAAATCAAAGGTTCGTTGGATTCTGGTAAAGGTGCGGTATGGCCAATAGATAATATTTGTTGGATTGAGACTGTATTTAACACACATTCATTAAAAACGAAGAAAACTTGCAGCCCTCAAATGAACTCTTTCAAAGTATTATTAGTGAAATGTTGAATTCTCGGTCTTTTGAGTTCACTAATGTAATCAGAACACCTGGAATGCCATGTAATGTAGCCTACTTGTATATAAAATGAAAAAAAAAAAATCCGAAAAAATTCAGAGTATGAAATTCGCTTTAAAACGACGCAATAGTAATAATTCGCAAATGTGTTCATATTTCGCTATTAGAACTCTATTTCACGATTTGTCGCGATTGTTTTATCCTCATATTATTAATCAGAATCACTTAATTCGTAAAGATTAGTAAAAATCTATTCTATATCTATTATGTCGTGATTCTTGCGATCTCCATAAATACCCGGCCCTGGAAATAATCTTGACACGTTTCAATATCCCAACAGGGATTAATTCAATTTCAATGCGGATGAATTCTTAAGCTCTTCAATAGTGTGTGGCCAACTTGCATACACTTTGCTTTTAAGGTGCTCCCACAGGAAATAATCACACGCAGTTAAGTCAGGGGACCTGGGGGGCCAATCAATGCCACCATTCCTGGAGATGACGCGGTTGTGGAAACGGATATAACCATGGTTGTTGTCCCGATATTAAAATAACGCCGATATTTCCTTCGAGCAGTGGCCACACTATCACCATTTTTATAAAACACTTTAACAGATATTGCTCGTTGAGATATATTTCATCGATTCAGGTTTCTGGCGTAAATTGTTAAACAAATGACGGTCAAACATTATTTCTGCAAATGTTTCAGTTTTGTTAAACAAATTACTGTCAAAAATTGTTAGCAACATCAAAAGGAAAAACTATTTCAGAACATTAAAAAAGCCCGTTTATAATAACAATCCTTTATAAAAAATCTGCGCTGTATGAGGGATACACCGGCACGATTTGTTTTCATCTGTTAATATTTCTATAACTACCAGTAAACCGGGCTGTTCAGATATTACAAGGAGACAATAAAGATGTTTTCCAGAAAACGTTTCTAAAATCTAAGCTATCAATTTCACCTATATTTCGAGATTCCCAAGGGCAAATGAAATCCTCAAATTCCGCTTTAGAGTCATTGAACTTGTAGCATCAATGGATTCGAGAATTCAAAACAAAATAAATGGTTCATTCTTTTGAATCCAGTGAAAGTCTGTTCCCATGTCTACTTATATACAGTGCGTACTTTTTTTTTCTTTCCACGCTCTTGAAAGTAGAACGGAAGCGGCAGTCTAGAAATTTGATTATGTTGAAAACTGTTTAGTTATGCAGATTTATTGTATTTTATTTGGTAGCATATTTAATATAGACAAAACAATTAATATCTAAAGCCTTATTTAGTAAATAATGATGTAAACCTGCTTCAAATGGTGTAAGAACGAAGACTGAAGTATTTATTTCATATTTTCATATTTTATCAACAGTAATCTCACTAGAGGTTTTGATTTTATCGATAAATCTGCGAGTTGAAGACGAGCAGATTTATCTAGAGAAAATCAAAACTCGAGTGGGATTTAATTGACTATTACACGATTAGAAGAAAGTATATAAAGATTAGAAGTAACAAAGTACTCCAATACAATAAAATATTAATTGGCTTATGAAAATACAACTGTCTTCAAATGTATCAACTATCGAATCTGACGATGTCATATCCAGGCCTTGTACACTGGTTTCTGACAAATTATTATTATTATTATTATTATTATTATTATTATTATTATTATTATTATTATTATTATTATTATACCATCTCAACATTACGCTAGATGGCAGTAGTGTTTTATGATTATGTTTTCTTGTTATCGGTATCAGTTGTGCCAACTATGGAATCATCATTGAACTCTGTGGACTGTTACTAGTCAAGAAGGCAATGTTGATTCAGTTTCATTTTTATTAAAATGCAACATTCCACTTCAATTATCCGAATCCCAGTAATCAACGTCACTTGACAGATGATTTTCAATAAATCTTAATATTAAACAATCTCTGATACATGACTATCCATAATATCATATAGCAGAAGCTATAACATAACCTAACTAATATACTGTACACAAGTGTTAGAAAAGTTTTAATTAAGGACAATGACATAAAAAATAAACATGAATAATTTTAAAAGGAATAATTATTGAATGTACAATTTTTAAATTTGAATGTGGTTGGTGGTTCAATTGATGTTATATTGGACGTGTGCGTAATAGAAGTGAACTCGTTGATTTAGGCCTACATGGTGTATTCAACTTATTCAGGATTTCCGAATGAATAATTTTAAAAGGAATAATTATTGAATGTACAGTTTTCAAATTTGAATGTGGTTGGTGGTTCAATTAATGTTATATTGGACGTGTGCGTAATAGAAGTGGAACTCGTTGATTTAGGCCTACATGGTGTATTCAACTTATTCAGGATTTCCGAATGGTGCTCTTCATTTATTTGTAAATCGGATTTCAGAAGATGCATAGGTATGATCAGTGATTTTTATTAATTCTTGTTCTTGAATGCCAATGCGAGTCATATTTGAAACTGCTGTGCATCGACTGGAGTGGTTTGTAATTATATATATATATATATATATATATGTATATATATATATGTATATATATATATATATATATATATATATATATATATATATATATATATATATATATTTTGACGTCCAGACCAGCGCAGTTTCAAATGTTGGCAAACAAAGAAACAAATGCTAGGGACGCGATAAAATTAAACAAATGCTAGGGACGCGATAAAATTGTGCGATAAGCAGCCATGATTGGTTGAAATACGTCCTTTCGTACCGTTTTATTGGTCAAAAGTAGTATGACGTAGTAAGAGTGTAATAGTCAAAATAAATTTCGTATTTTGGCAAAATTTCTTCATATTGTGCCAGAGTCTAAATAATCATCCTGTATTTTGAAATGTATGTCTCAAGTTTCGTAACATTGGTCTATGTGAGCACTTAACTTCGATACTACTAAATTTATTAAACTTTGCAAACTTCTGTTTTAATTATTATATTATAGCAACATACTGTTAAAATTAAATCTAAGTATATCATTTTGTTTGTTACTTCTGTAGTGACCTTAATGGACGAGAGGAGAGCTGATGCCACGACCCGCGGTCCCGAAGGATCCCACCTTGAGGTCATCTCAGTGTCTTGGCAACTTGGATCGATAACCATTACAAGTTGCAACAAGTTGGAGGGAGCCTTCTCTTGTCAACTTCTTTCAGTCAAACTCTCGCCGACCTAGAGCCTTCTTCTTATCTGCCCTTATTTCGCTTTTACTGTTGTACATACTCATATTTTTATTTCCTCTGCGGAAACTTTATGTAATAAATAAATAATACTTACTTACTTACTTACAAATGGCTTTTAAGGAACCCGAAGATTCATTGCCGCCCTCACATAAGCCCGCCAGCGGTCCCTATCCTGTGCAAGATTAATCCAGTCTCTATCATCATACCCCACCTCCCTCAAATCCATTTAAATATTATCCTCCCATCTACGTCTCGGCCTCCCTAAAGGTCTTTTTACCTCCGGTCTCCCAACTAACACTCTATATGCATTTCTGGATTCGCCCATACGTGCTACATGCCCTGCCCATCTCAAACGTCTCGATTTTATGTTCCTAATTATGTCAGGTGAAGAATACAATGCGTGCAGTTCTGTGTTGTGTAACTTTCTCCATTCTCCTGTAACTTCATCCCGCTTAGCCCCAAATATTTTCCTTAGCACCTTATTCTCAAACACCCTGAACCTATGTTCCTCTCTCAGAGTGAGAGTCCAAGTTTCACAACCATACAGAACAACCGGTAATATAACTGTTTTATAAATTCTAACTTTCAGATTTTTGGACAGCAGACTGGATGATAAGAGCTTCTCAACCGAATAATAACACGCATTTCTCATATTTATTCTGCGTTTAATTTCCTCCCGAGTGTCATTTATATTTGTTACTGTTGCTCCAAGATATTTGAATTTTTCCACCTCTTCGAAGGATAAATCTCCAATTTTTATATTTCCATTTCGTACAATATTCTGGTCACGAGACATAATCATATACTTTGTCTTTTCGGGATTTACTTCCAAACCGATCGCTCTACTTGCTTCAAGTAAAATTTCCGTGTTTTCCCTAATCGTTTGTGTATTTTCTCCTAACATATTCACGTCATCCGCATAGACAAGAAGCTGATGTAACCCGTTCAATTCCAAACCCTGCCTGTTATCCTGAACTTTCTTAGTGGCATATTCTAGAGCGAAGTTAAAAAGTATAGGTGATAGTGCATCTCCCTGCTTTAGCCCGCAGTGAATTGGAAAAGCATCAGATAGAAACTGACCTATACGGACTCTGCTGCATGTTTCACTGAGACACATTTTAATTAATCGAACTAGTTTCTTGGGAATACCAAATTCAATAATAATAATATCATATAATACTTCCCTCTTAACCGAGTCATAAGCCTTTTTGAAATCTATGAATAACTGATGTACTGTACCCTTATGCTCCCATTTTTTCTCCATTATCTGTCGAATACAAAAAATCTGATCAATAGTCGATCTATTACGCCGAAAACCGCACTGATGATCCCCAATAATTTAATCTACGTACGGAGTTAATCTTCTCAAAAGGGTATTGGACAAAATTTTGTACGACGTCAACAAAAGTGATATTCCTCGAAAGTTACCACAGTTGGTTTTGTCCCCCTTTTTAAAAATAGGTACAATTATGGACTCCTTCCATTGTTCTGGTACAATTTCCTTTTCCCAAATAGCAAGTACAAGTTTATAAATTTCGCTATATAATGCACTCCCACCCTCTTGTATTAATTCTGCTGGAATTTGATCGATACCTGGAGACTTGTACTTTTTCAGATTTTCTATCGCAATTTCGACTTCTGAAAGCGTGGGTTCGGGTATAAATGGCTCAGCAGTTTGTATTTCAATTTCGTCCCGATCATTTCTATTTGGCCTATGTACATTTAGTAGTTGCGCAAAATAGTTTTTCCATCTGTTTAGGATTGATGGAGAGTCTGCAAGCAAGTCACCATTCTCATCCTTGATCACGTTTACCCTTGGCTGATATCCGTTCTTAAATTCCTTTATACCCTTATATAAATCTCGAATGTTTTTATTCTTACTATTTGTTTCTACCTCATTCAGTTTTTTCTTCAAGTAACCTCTCTTTTTATTCCTAAGTGTACGACTTGCTTACCGTCTTTCATTGAAATAATTATCTCTCTTCTCCTCAACTGGATCCTGTAAGAATTTCAATTTTGCCTGTTTCCTTCTTTCTACTACCATGCAACAATCTTCATCAAACCACGGTTTCTTTTTCTTATAATAAATTACTTAATTAAATAATGAGAAATATGTGATGAGCTGATGACACAAACGGAAGAATCTGTCTTTTCTCAGCTGCTCTCAATGACAAATAATTTAAAAGTTAGGACTGGCCCATTCAGAACGGCTAGTATGAACGACCTACACCTGTCTTATATTCGAAGTGTATTAAATTTATCAGCTCGGAAAGTGCAAAGACATTTTTATTACTATGATGAAAAGGAAAGTGTAAGTATTTTATAACAACTATTGGAATTTAATGGATGTTATGGTGGTAAGGAATAGTTTTCTTTATATTTATTATCGGTACGTTTCAGAAGGAGACAAATTAAGTTTTCAATAGTTTGTCTATATCTGTATGCTTCCTATCAAGTTGGATGAGACTTGATTGATATTTATCAAGCATCTGAAAGCAGCACAGTCTGGAGCAGGTCGGCGTACCAAAACTGTCCTTTTGTGTCACTGGTTGTGAGGAAAGGTTGAGTGCACGCGAACGATACCGTACGTAAGCCCATTCACGAAGGTAAACAGTAATGGGCAGGCCTGAATGTTTTTTGTCGGTCTCTAGTTCTGGTGAATCGGCGTAAGCAGAGGTAAATGAACAAGCACGATATCATCTTCATAAGAACAGCGTATTTCGATTCAACGAAATTTCACAATAACGAAGTAATTTCAGAAGTCCTTATAATTTCATTATTTTATTTTATTTTATTTTATTTTTTAACTCCACCACCAACAGAAGCAGGCTTCCAATTACAGGTGACTTACATAGATACATACTCAAAATACATAATAAGAGAAAAAGAAACAATAAAACAAACAACACAACCGAAAGAAAGAAAATACATAACGGTAATAGATGCTAGAATATAATATTACACTTAATATAGTGCCAAATGTCAATATAAAGATGCAAAATTATTTAAAAACTAGAGTGAAAACATTTTAATACACTTCTTCATAATTCAAATATCTAAAGAAATACAATTCTCTTTAATATTGTATGAAATTTTTCAATTATTAAATTGAAATCTAATTGAGAATCACAGTTTAAAGACAGAGAGTTATAAGTATTACACATAACAAACAATGGAGAGTTCTTGAAGAAAACAGTTATAGGAATGGGAATAACAAAAGTTTGCCTATGACGTAATTTTGTTCTTTTTACATTGAACTGAAGGAATTTAAGAAAATCACAATTATTCAATATACCGTTAACAGTCATATAGAGTAAAATTTGACTATTTATTAATCGTCGAGATTTTAAAGTTTTATAATTAAATTAAAAAAGTAACTGATTATATGAAATTTGCTTGTCATAAGACGACACGTGATATTTTTTAAAATATAAATAACGTAAAAATTTTTTCTGTATCCTTTCTATTTGCATCTGATGGGACTGGAACGGAGGTGACCATATTACAAACGCATACTCTAGCTTACTCCTAACTAGAGTTTTATATAGAGTATCAATAGTATTTATATTTTTTAATTCTTTTGTATTTCTGATTATAAATCCTAATTTTCTATATGCATCAATTACCACGTGATTTAAGTGCATTTTAAAACATAAGTTGTGTGTAAACTAAATACCCAAACCCTTAAATGATTCTACTCTAGGTAACTTCACACCATTAATTTCATAAGAATTTTGAGCAACTGTCTTATTTTCAGAATATGCCATAAAGCAACATTTATTAAGATTTAACAGAAGAAAATTATCGATACTCCATCTATGTAGATCCATGCTGTAGATCAAAAACGTCTTGTTTTTGTCAATGACTTTATACAATTTAACATCATCAGCATTATAGTAAACATTTAGAGTTTAAAATTTGTTTAGGTAAGTCATTGATATGAAGTAAAAAGAACGAGGGACCAAGATTGATGGTATTTTGTAATTTGAACTCATCATTTCGTTAGAATCTGTAAAAATTTCGTCAGACAATCTGAACTTCCAAATCAATGCACCAATTATTCTGTTTTCTTAGAGTCAGTCTTGCCTCATTTAAATTGTACCGCTTGAATTAAAACGCTTTGCTTCATTTAACAAATTCGCCCCATTTATAAAACTTATAAAATGTAACGACCAAATGTAAGACTTCTATTACAGCCTGACCCGAAGGTCAAGGAAGACTACGGTCAAGAGGTTACATGTGAAGGGACTTCTGACCAGATCCCTCACTTATCAGTCTGCCGAAACTCTATTTAAACCATCAACGCATTGTGAACGTGCTTACTTGCTAGCGTAAGGTATTGTCGGACCATCGGATCTGTGCACCTTCAGCGCTGTCGTCGTTCTTGAAAAGTTAACGCCTCTACTCACTCCATTCCACCAGCTTTCCTCCCACCACACCAAACAGCAGGCCACGAAACTTGCCGAATAAGGATGTTGCCAAACTTCCGTCAAACATTGTCATGTCTCTTGAATATTGTTTATTAATAATGTGAGGTTAATTATTACTTATTCATATTTCAATTTAAGTAGGTCTAATGACGCTGATTGACTTCTACGATTATTTGGAGATAATTATATGATTACAGTGGATATTTGTTGGTTAATTGGAAATTACATGAAGAGATCTTATTTCGTTTTTAAAGAGAAATGTTTTCGTCATAAATACTTCTCTTTCACCTCATTATCTTACTTTGTTAGGTCTGGAACGTGATTCTGAAGTCTTAATAAAATTGTAGGAATGAAAGAACACATAGTCATGTACCCTCTTTGTTTTTCATCCGAGTTAGGGAAAGGCTATGGCGAAGTTACTAAATGCTACGATCTTATTTACATACTATATAACATAACACACTAATAATGTGCAGGCGTTCTAATTTATGCTTATGAAAATAATTTACATATTTACAAAAGACCAAGACTTGTATTATGCATGAAATTACATATATTCTTCTGAGTCACTACTATTGCTGCTGCTGTCTTCACCCAAATTGATAACAAATCTAGCTACTTTCTCTTCTATTAATCCATAACGTTTCTCTCCCACCTTGGAAATGTATTGCTTCTCTCGTAACCTTCAATAATTTCTTCAATGTCGGAACTTCTTTCTTTCTTGTATCTTTCTTCTTAAAATACATCGATGCATATCATCTACAAGAATTAAGGGTTCCCTTGATCTGTTCTTTCCTGGTGATTCTAGCTTTACATCTCCTGCACAGACTCCCTTTCTCCTGATTTTCTTTATTAGGCTTTCTGATCTGCCTATATAAATTACATAAAAATGTTGTAATATATCAGTATTAATTAAGTAATACGTAATCACTTGAAATAAAATAAGCCTCACCTGTGATCGCAGCTGCTATTTTCGTTGCCTGATTTATAGGAAACAGATATTGACCTGTTTGTTTCTCTTCATCGAAAAATACTATTACTTGCTTAATAATAGTTTTTTCACCACTCCGTACTACAGTATTCATGTTGAGTTGACAACACTGGACTGCAAGTGCAAATAAACTGTCCCGCAAGAAGGCTCAAAATTGTGAGTAGTGGGAGAGAGAAAGGGAGAGAGATAGAAAGAGAGAAATAGGAATGCAGGGAGAGAAATGAATTACCGAGGCTGAGAAGGAATTAGGGTTCAGTTCGCATATCTTACGGAGACACAGATCCGATGGTCCGACAATATACACCTTCATTGCGTTTAATTCTGTCCATTTATACAGGGTCGCGTCTGATCTAGACGTCGCAACGACTCTGCAGTCTCTGCCCACCAAACTGGAGCCCTGCGGATCAACTCAACACACTTCCGAGTGTCACTGGATGACACAGTGACTCACTGTAAATATTGCCCAACAATTAAAATATTTACAATGTTGAGAAATATTGCCAAATTGCTCATGGCCATGTTTACCAGATTTCTTCCAAATTTCTCTTTACAGAAATTACGGAGAGAGTAATGTAATATTGTAAAAACTTCAGAAAAACCAATCGTTGGATAACCCCATTACTCACTGGCCAGTTCTTTCTCGATCCGCTAGATGACAGTAGGCCTACATTGTTTTATTGTCGGACCATCGGATCTGTGCCCCTTCAGCGATGTCGTCGTTCTTGGAAAAGTTAACGCCTGTACTTACTCCATTCCACCCGCTTTCCTCCCACCACGTTAAACAGCAGGCTACGAACCTTGTCGAATAGGGATGTTGCCAAACTTTCGTCAAACTGTGTCATAAATAACTGGTCTTCCATGCTACAATATCATTTCTTTCAATCAAAATACATCTTGTATTTGTACATTTTTAAACCTAAATCCCGTGTCTCGAATCACTTTCCGTAGCGTTTCTCTCCAACCTAGGAAATTATTGCTTCTCTCGCAACCTTCAGTAATTTCTTCAATGTCGGAACTTCTTTCTGCACGGTATAAAATTTTTGTATCTTTCTTCTTAAAATATACATCGGTTCATATCATCTACAAGAATTAAAGGTTCCCTTGATCTGTTCGTTCTGGTGATTCTAGCTTTTCATCTCCTGCACAGACTCCCTCTCTCCTGATTTTCTTTATTAGGCGCTCTGACCTGCCTATATAAATTACATAACATGTTGTATTAGTATTAGTTAAGTAAGCAAGTTTAATACATAATGAATTGAAATAAAATAAGCCTCACCAGTGATCGAAGCTGCTCTTTTCGTTGCCTTATTTATAGGAAACAGATATTAACCTGTTTGTTTCTCTTCGTCGCAAAATGCTATTACGTAGTTGCTTAATAATATTTCTTTCGCCACTCCTTGCTACAGTATTCATGTTGAATTGACAACACTGGATTGAAAGTGCTAATAAACTGTCCCGCAAGAAGGCTCAAAATTGTGAGTAATGGGGGAGATAGGGGAGAGAGAGAAAAGAGAGAGATAGGACTGCAGGGAGAGAAATGAATTACCGAGGATGAGAAGGAATTAGGGTTCAGTTCGCATATCTTACGGCGGCACAGATCCGATGGTCCGACAATAATAGGTTCGTTCCAACAAGCGGTTCATGGATCAGTTCATGTACGGTTCCTGTACCATCTTATGCGCATGCGCTAGTTGAGCATCTGCTATGGGATTGAAACTGGACTGGACGCTGTTGGAACGCTTTCGCGGATCGTTATGTACTAAATCCAGAGATGCTATAACTGTGATCATCTTTGCTAAGAACGGGATGCTTAATTATTTTATTATCGTTTCGCAGCTAATTCTAATTGCAGAAAATAGAATTTCGATCATTTTCTATAAAAAGATGACAAAAAATATGGAAGGCAAGAATTCCGCTAATTCAATGTCGTGTACTGGGGGACTCTCATCTAAAAATAGTTCTTTTTTTTAATTATTAACGTATGTACGTTATTTATTATACTTTTAATCAAAGCCGCATGTTGAAATTGTAATTAACTGTTTCAATACCCAAATAATTTCCATTCCCTTTGTTTTTGGCGAAAATTTAAATTAAATCTCTAGTTTTATTATTCGTCTGTACTGTCACTTTTCATCTTAACCTCAATGATGTGAACAGTCGACCATGTCTTTCTTCAGTATCCAGGAGACGTTGGTGAGCTTATGCGCATGCGCGTCTTGCGTACTCTTCCGTACATGCCTCAATCCACGGACTATTTTTGACCGTTCCGGACCCGTGTCAAAAGCTTGTTGGAACGCCCGACTGCAGTATACTTCATTTTTTTTTTTTTTTTTTTTTTTTTTTTTTTTTTTTTTTTTTTTTTTCATGGAGTGCAGTTTCATAGAAAGGACTTTGCCGACAGACCTTCTACTGCCCCCTACTAATTGGTTGTCATAAATAAATGTCTTCCTTACTGTGACGGAAATCTTGTCTTCTCTTGTTAGTAACCAATCACAACCCTCGTTCAGAAGAATTGACAGGTGCCCGTCAAATCCACGTGGAGGCAGAGTTGCCGCATCTTTTCCGAATTCCAAGAATCCCATCAGTTTCACTGCATAATTTCGAAGGTCACCAGGATTGTGGCAACTGTGCAATGTTGGGACGAGGGGACAGGATGGAATTGTCAGAGGTGTTTGTGTAGGAAGTCATAAATCTGTAAGTGGGTGTTCAAAGGAGCCACCGAACTGCACTCCTTGAAATAAAATAAGGTATACATGTTTCCGGTTCGGGACTGGTTCGGATTGTGTTGGAACGCTTTTTCTGTACTGCGCATGCTCACGATGGTTAGGGACGGTTCCTGACTCTTGTTGGAACGAACCTAATAAAGCTATTCTGTCACGACCACATTGAGAACTTAGTTTCTACAACTCCAGTCTGTCTATCAACCCGAGGGCTACGGACACGACAGTTTTACTGTAGTCAATTGTATAAAACCCAGAAGTCTTCCCTTTTTATATGGAGTAAAATAAATGATTTAATTTCCGCAGTTATTTGGAAAGACATCTAAAGGAAATGAAGTAGCCTACAAACAAGAGCATGCGGATCTGACCTCCTCGGGCTCGACCAGCTTGAACTCCATGCCGCGGCCAGTCCAGGCGATGCACGAGTTGTTGCTGGGGTCGTCCAGCAGCGCCACCAGGAACTGCCACAGCTGCAGCGAGCCGCGCCGCTGCTGGTACCCGGGGCCCGCCTCGCCGCCCCAGCATCCGGACGTCACCGACGACGTGGAGGGCGGCCGGCTGCTGCCGCCAGCCCCGGGAGTCCCCGCGCCGCTCTCGCGCTTCGACGTGTATTCTGCGGAGACAATGTGGCCAGCGCTGCACTTAATTGTTTGAGTAACATCAGTGTGATTTAGATAATACAGCCGCTGATGGTAATCATTGCGATTATTAAACTATTATCATCACTGCGATTTTGTACATGTTAATTATGCCGCAATAAAATTGTTAAGGATTTTCGTAACAGCTATAATAATAATAATAATAATAATAATAATAATAATAATAATAGTAATTGCAATAAACCTAATGAAAATTCGATAAACAATAAATGCAATAATAATGGAAACAATTTTGTGCGAGATCGTGCGTATTTGCTTGTTTTCCGCACAGAACCAATACGCGGTAAGTGTGAAATACCACATTCAGTACTCCCAACACACACAACAATTTCCCTCTTCTTACCGCTTAAGCGCGACATTCATTTTACTGCTTTAGGCTATTAACATATTATTTTTAGAGACGTTTAACATAGTAATAATTATAAATTTGAAACTTATCACTGCAATTTCACCTAAATTGCAATGTTAATTATTGTTTTTAAATATTTGCAAGAATTAAGTAAAGTCTACTACTCCACGAAACTTATTGCATTCCTGATACAAGTAACATTAAGGAAGCCGTGAAAAAATAAACGAGATTCCAGATGCCGATGTTATTACTGCAATATGTTATATAAATAATATTGTTAAAATATTAAAATGAAAAATAAATCATTACATAACCTTACCGTTTGTTTTAAGTTCGCATTTATAGACTGAGCGGAAAAAAAGACAGACGTATATCACGGCCTGCTGGAGTAAACACAGAAAACATTTTACAGCAACAATGTTGAAGAAAGATATTTTGGTGTTCCGAAGTTGGCGTCATTAAACAGAAACCAACATGGAGATTTCATTGCAACTAATTAGAAATTCGTCTTTCAGGTATGTAATAAACAGACATCGGATTCTAGGGCAAATGCCTATTTTGTTTCTTTAGGAGAAAAGTAAAAATAATTATTAATATTTGTGTTTCATGGAAATTGAAAGATATTCAAAGAGTTTTATAGTGCCCTAAAATGCCCTAAAACGGTTATTAGAGCCTAATTTGTTAATATTCCCCTAAAAATGCCTAACTCACTGTAAAGTTTCGCATTTTACTCTTACTTTTTATAATTTATACATGCATTCACTGCGAAATTTAAGGCATTTAAAAAGTGGAAAGTTTGCTTCACACCGGCCATGAAACCATTGATAAAGGAAACAAAATGTTTTGAATCTCACGACACTCGCAATAGATTTCACCGAATTTAACATGTTTGGAGGCATAAATGCCGACAAAGAACCAACCTTAGTTTTGAAGCAGGCAACAATCACAACATGTGCTGCTACCGATTCAGAGATATACTATACTATAAAAATGACTGTTTTCGGTCTAAAACCGATTAGCTGTACTGCCCTTCAGAGTGTCATAAAATCACAATTTTTGGAGAAAGAGTGTTTTTGAAATATTTATGAAAAGTCGTAAAACTGCGAATTAGTAGGGTAAACCGTTACAAAATATTTAAAAGAATGGCCCTCCTAGTGTTAACACTACCAGGAAATGCAACAATAAGTGGAACTTTGTATTTTTGTCCAATTGAATCTCAATAACAACGGTTCATTTGAATGCTCGTTAACAGTTGCTCTTTCCCTCACCTTATTTGTGTTGAGAAGTTTTGAGCGGTAGGACGTTTTCCTGTGAAGTTTAAGGCGATAATGCCGAAAAATATAAGTGCAAAATCTACATTGATCCGGCAATGGCTAACGGAATATTCAGAATTCACTTATGATGGAAAAATAATATTCTGCAAGATTTGTAGCAAACAGGTATGTAACAATAGTTGAAATATATAAATTCTATTAATTTTAATGAGTAGGCCTATAATATTTATACATTGACTGAGCTATCCTGAGGTATAATTCTTTTTAAGACCACTACACTTTAACCTTTTAAATTCCGATAGTTAAAGTATTTGCAGGTCATTAAAATTTTGATTGTTCGAACCCACTAACTTTGTGATAGAAATACGGCAATACAACAATTAGGATTTTATTTTAATTCAGTTTACTTTACATCTTTAGATTTCGCAAGAAAAGAAGTGCCACCTAAAGCAGCATGTGCAAGGAGCGGCTCATAAGGCTAAAGCTCAGCAGAAAAATCAACTGCAACAAACTTTACTAACACAGCCTACTTCATCCAATCTCAGCAGCAATTTCTATGCTGATTTAACCAGAGCGTTAACATTCCCTGGAATGCAATTGAAAATCCGGTTTTAAGACAGTTTTTACAAAAATACTGCAAACAAAATATCCCATCAGAGTCGACCCTAAGAAAAAATTACTTAGACAGAATATACAATGAAACTTTAGCTTCCATTCGGGAGGATATAGGTGATTCTTACATATGGGTCTCTGTGGATGAAACCTCAGATCCTATGAATAGCTATATAACAAATATGGTAGTAGGAAAACTTAGTCCTGATGGACCTTCGATTCCACACCTCGTATATGTTAAGGAACTTTCGAAAGTGAATAGCCAAGCCATTGCTTATTTTGTAAATAAAGGCCTACAGTCTTTATACTCAGGTAATATAGACGATTCTAAAGGTCTGTTGTTTTGTACTGATGCTGCCTCATACATGGTTGCTGCAGCTCCACTTCTTAAAACATTTTATCCTAACCTCACGCATGTAACCTGTCTAGCACATGGCCTTCACAGGGTTTCTGAAACAATCCGGAATGAATTCCCTCTTGTCAATTCGTTTATTTCTAACACAAAAAAAAAAATGTTTTTGTAAAGCCCCATCCAGGATTTCAATATTCTGAGAGAACTTTCCAGATATCCCACTCCCACCTCAGCCGGTTGTTACACGATGGGGAACCTGGATTCAGTCAGTGGTGTATTATTCTAAGTATTTTAAAGAAGTGGTCACAGTTATTGATAAATTACCTGAAACTGATAGTGCACGTGTGTGAAAGCAGTGAAAGATTGTCTGAATGACTCACGAGTGAAAAACGATATTGCCTACATAACAACAAACTTTTCTTTCATACCTGCAAGCATTGAACAATTAGAACGTGAAAAACAATCTCTTTGTAGCCAAATAGCAATAGTAAAGGAAGCTCAAGTGAACATACATTCTGCTTTGGGCGAAACTGGGAAAAAAGTTAAAAATAAGTGGGACAACGTATTAAATAAGAATGTAGGATTTTCATTGTTGGAAAAAGTATCAAGAGTGATATCGGGGGAAAGTGTAAATGTTCCAGTAAGTATTGATGTTTCTATTGTACCTAATTTAAAATTTGCGCCTCTCACATCAGTTTCGGTTGAAATAAGTTTTTCTGCTTTCAAAATGATTCTCAGTGACAAAAGGCAAAGATTAACTGTGGAGAATTTAGAAAAAATTCTGGTGGTGTACTGTGCAGATAATTATAATAAAGTCTGAGCATGGAACTGAATTTCAATAACTTAAAATGAGTAATCTTGATATCAATAATCATTATTTCATTAGTTTCAATATATTAAATTTGTGCAGCTCTGTTTATAAATATAATATAGTATTCTTTTTTAATGTTTAAACATACTTTTTTGTGCGTATTTTAGTGTATAACTAAAAATTTCAGTGAAAGAAATAAGTATGATACTTTGATGTGCCTAAAATGCCTATTTTCATTAAAATGGAGCCTAATTTTACAAATTTTGAGCTTATTTTAGGCGCCTAAAGCTGCAATTTTTAGTGCCTAAAAATCCGATGTCGTTGAGTAGTTGTATCGTACATTATTTTGTGCGAAGATCGTTTATTACATACCTGAAAGACGAATTTCTAATTAGTTGCAATGAAATCTCCATGTTGGTTTCTGTTTAATGACGCCAACTTCGGAACACAAAAATATCTTTTTTTCAACATTGTTGCTGTAAAATGTTTTCTGTGTTTACTATACTCCAGCAGGCCGTGATATACGCCTGTCTCTTTTTTCCCCCCAGTCTATAAATGCGAACTTAAAACAAACGGTAGGGTTATGTAATGACTTATTTTTCATTTTAATATTTTAACAATATTATTTATATAACATATTGCAGTAATAATATCGGCATCTGGAATCTCGTTGATTTTTTTTCACGGTTTCCTTAATGTTACTTGTATCAGGAATGCAATAAGTTTCGTGGAGTAGTAGACTTTACTTAATTTTTGCTAATATTTAAAAACAATAATTAACATTGCAATTTAGGTGAAATTGCAGTGGTAAGTTTCCAATTTATAATTATTACTATGTTAAACGTCTCTAAAAATAATATGTTAAAAGCCTAAAACAGTAAAATGAATGTCGCGCTTAAGCGGTAAGAAGAGGGAAATTGTTGTGTGTGTTACGTTGGGAATACTGAATGTGGTATCACACTTACCGCGTATTGGTTCTGTGCGGAAAACAAGCAAATATGCACGATCTCGCACAAAAATAGTTTTGATGTGGTAAGTAGAAACATTTTACATAATCATTTATTATTACTGAAATTTTTCCCCGTCTACTGATAGGAAAAGTGTATTTCTTTTTGTTTTTGGTTTTAAAGAACAATGTAATGGGATACAAAAGCACATATACTACTCGAAAATATAAAAATCAATCAAAATTCACCACATACTTTAAAGCAGCGTTTCTCAAACTTTTCTGAAGTGGGGACCACTTTTTTAAGTCAGAACAGTTCCGCGGACCACCTTACTCGAAAGAAAATTTATCATTTATGTAGCATATTTTAATACCAGTATACTTACATTTTAATGTAGAAATAATTAATTAAAATTAATTTAATTCAATTAATTTTATATTAGTATTAACTAAGTTAATGTTAATAGAAGAAAATTTCTTATATCATTTGCAAAAACAGAAATAAAAAAAAAATAATGCAGAAACTTGCCCGATTTTCAACAAGTAAAGATAGCAATTTTGCATGTTCTATTATTGGTGTACGACGTACAGTACGTGGCCATTTGAATGTGCAGACTGGGTGTCAGCAAAACTATTAAGAAAGTAATAAATACATTAAAAGGTTCGGTACTTTGATCCTGTTATGAATTCTGGTGGTCCCTAGCTGGGTAACAGGCACAGCACCAGATTTGCACGGAGAATATGGCGAGAAACACCACGTTCATAGTGCTTTAAATCTCTCTTTTGTTTCTGAGAGTAGAGTGGGAGGAGTAGAGGACGGGTAGGGTAAATAAATTTCATAAATTGTCAGTACTGGGAGATAAAGTGAAATTCGATAGCCATGTGTCATTTACAAACTCTGAGATTTTCAGCTACAGTGTGATACGCAATTCGATTGAATTTTATTTTTTCTTCTGTCTTTTTTGAAGGACCACAAGGGCAGACCTCGAGGACCACAGGTGGTCCGCGGACCATAGTTTGAGAGACGCTGCTTTAAAGCATTACTTACTTACTTACTGGCTTTTAAGGAACCCGGAGATTCATTGCCGCCCTCACATAAGCCCTCCATTGGTCTCTATCCTGGGCAAGATTAATCCATTCTCTATCATCATATCCCACCTCCCTCAAATCCATTTTAATATTATCCTTCCCAAAGGTCTTTTCCCTCCGGGCTCCCAACTAACACTCTATATGCATTTCTGGATTCGCCCATACGTGCTACATGCCCTGCCCATCTCAAACGTCTGGATTTAATGTTCCTAATTGTCAGGTGAAGAATACAATGCATGCAGTTCTGTGTTGTGTAACTTTCTCCATTCTCCTGTAACTTCATCCCTCTTAGCCCCAAATATTTTCCTAAGAACCTTATTCTCAAACACCCTTAACCTCTGTTCCTCTCTCACAGTGAGAGTCCAAGTTTCACAACCATACAGAACAACCGGTAATATAACTGTTTTATAAATTCCAACTTTCAGATTTTTTGACAGCAGACTGGATGGTAAAAGCTTCCCAAACGAATAATAACAGGCATTTCCCATATTTATTCTGCGTTTAATTTCCTCTCGAGTATCATTTATATTTGTTACTGTTGCCCCAAGATATTTGAACTTCTCCACCTCTTCAAAAGATAAATTTTCAATTTTTATATTTCCATTTCGTACAATATTCTGGTCACGAGACATAATCACATACTTTGTCTTTTCGGGATGCTTTAAAGCATTATAACTATTATTTAGTAGTAGTATTTATTTAATATTTAACCTGGTAGAGAAAAGGCCGTCAGGCCTTCCCTGCCCCTCTACCAGGAGATTCCAACTATAATATGAAGAATAAATTTACAATTAGTATTAGATTTACAGTTACAATTACAAATAAAATTATAATATTAAATTTACAATTACAATTACAATAAAAATCAAAGTAGGAAAAGATTACCTGACTAATGAAAGCTAGATAATTTATCAACAGTAATCTCACTAGAGGTTTTGATTTATCTAGAGAAAATCAAAACTCGAGTGGAATTTAATTGACTATTACACGATTAGAAGAAAGTATATAAAGATTAGAAGTAACAAAGTACTCCAATACAATAAAATATTAATTGACTTACGAAAATACAACTGTCTTCAAATGTATTATTGCACCATTACGCTAGATGGCAGTTGTGCCAACTATGGAATCTTCATTGAACTCTGTAGACGGTTACTAGTCAAGAAGGCTTTGTTGATTCAGTTTCGTTTTTATTAAAACATTTGCATTCCACTTCAATCATCCGAATCCCAGTAATAAACGTCACTTGACAGATGATTTCCAATAAATCTTATTATTAAATAATCTCTGATACGTGACTATCCATAATATCATATAGCAGAAGCTATAACATAACCTAAATAATATAAACATGGGTTAGAAAAGTTTTAATTAGGGATGATGAAATAAACAAGAAAAGTTTTAATTAACGATGATGAAATAAAAAATAAACATGAATAATTTTAAAAGAAACAATTTATTGAAAGTACAATTTTCAAATTTGAGTGTTTTAGTGGTTGGTGGTTCAGTTGATGTTATATTGGACGTGTGCGTAAAAGAAGTGAACTCGTTGATGTACATGGTGTATTCCTCAACTTATTCAGGATTTAAGGAAACTATTTACAAGAAATCAATTACTGATCAAGTGCCTAGTAAGTTTGCGTTTGAATTCAATTTTATTTCGACAGTCCCTGATGCTAGCAGGTAGCGAATTCCAGAGTCTTGGCAGGGCTATTGTGAAAGAGGATGAGTATTATAATATTTGAGGTAGAAAAAGAAAACAAAAACAAAACCATCAATGTGTTGGACAAATGTGTTCGGTATAAGCCCAAACTCTCTTTCTTTCTTTCCTTTTTTCTTTCTTTCTTTCTTTTGTTTTGTTTGTTTTCATCTTATTGTTTAGGGGTTTTGTGTCTTTAAACATTGATTTTTTGACAACATTTTCATTGTTCAGTGCTTTTCGCGTGATTCTCTATTTGATTTTTCGTTTGGAACTGTATAGAATGACAAAAAAGAGAGTTGGATCGGTTGTTCCTTTATCAGACACTGAACCGTTGTCATTCTCGATAGAACTATTGACACGTAAATTAGGACTTTCTTGGGTGCGAGAAGGGACTGTTTCCAATAAAGAAGGGGGTCTGACGTTCTTTAATTTCTTTTCGTTTGTCCACGAAATGTTCATCTGGCATCTATCTAAAAAACCTCGCAGAGCTTTAATGTGTATGGATACCCTTCAGAATTGTGCCATGTTTTTGTAATATTAACTTTCCGACAGATTGCCAACACAATTCTCGTAGGTAAAATATAAAAATTATTTGTTAAGTAAACCTTAAAAATGCTTATTTGTAACTGGTCAATTCCACGATAGGTTGGACATTGAAATTAAAATTAAATTTTGTGTTCAGTATAAGTTCTTTATATCATTTTCTTCAGGAAAGTTCATATTTTTAGAAATTAGCAGAAAAGTTCGATTTTAGAGCGTCAGAAGTACAATTTTGAACCTGTCAACATCATATTTGTAATTTACTAAGTGAAAGTTAACTTAAAAAAATTGCACACTTTGAAAACATGTCTACCATTGATATTAGGCTACCAGTACTCTTAAGTCTATGTAGTGAACCACAGAAAATGTATGTTCTATGATTTGAACCAAAAAAAATGTGAAATTTCTTCAGACAAGTAACACCGTCACATTTTTAAGTAACACCCGTCACATAAGATTAATTAAATTGTAAGTGCAAGGCTTAATATTTTAATTACGTCTATTATATCACTCGATTCCTTGAACTTTCCTCTCACTGAAAATAGGTAACACAATTAATTCAAACTGTGAACTTCACAGAGTTATCAGTTAAACTGTATCATTAATTTATGCATGTCTTTTTCATGTTACACCCGTCACATTGTTTATTTCACTTATATCACCTGACAAATGGTTAGAATGGTTAGAAAAAAAACAATTAGTTGTGTCTGACAAACAAAAAGTGGAGATTCATTGGAGTACAAAAGAACTAGTAAAAATATTTTATTAATTATTGCATTCCAGTTAAATTTCGAAGAATCTCTTTCTGAAAGTAATACCCGTCACAGTGGAATTGACAAACTGTAAAAGTCCAGGGGCCAACAATACTGCACGCAACACTCACCGTCGACAAGTGCTTTGGAGTCGCCGCGAGTCGAGCTCACAGCAGCGGCCTGGAAGAGGGCGCCACCCGGCGGAGGAGCAGAGTTGCCGTATCCCACGCCTGCAACACCATTAACCAAAATAATTTTATCTTTAATTGCATAAATGAAATAAGTTAATATGTGGGATGTTATGTAAACAAGAGGACACATACATCGTACATTTAATAAAAAATCATAAAATTAATAAAATCCACATTAGTGCGATAGAATAAAAAACGCGTTGAAATAGAAAAAAAAATAATAATAATAATAATGTTTTATTTTCCCTGGCAGAGTTAAGGCCATCAGGCCTTCTCTTCCACTCAACCAGGATCAAATCACATACAGAAAAATACATACCGGTATACAAATATTAACTTAAAAATAATAATAAACATAATTAAGTAAAAAAGAGAGATTGAATATATATACACAATCAATATTAGCTTTAAAATATTAATAATAAAAATATACAATAAAAAAGAGACTGAATACATAATCACAAACAGGAAAATATATTCTAGTATACAGTATTAACTTAAAAAATTAATATATATGAATACTGGGTGTTCATTTCAAAGTGTGTCATGACGTCACTGTTGTGAGTCAGCGATTTGAAGCGAGTTTTAGTTTTTATGTCAGAGAAGTTGCCTATTAATCAAGGCGTTCAATCTGAACTTGAGAACGTGTACGGTATAACTTGAATGTCGTCGCAACAGATGGCGGTCTGTAAAGTCTGTGTGCTACCATAACCTCTTTCGAACTGTGTTTTGCGCGGGCAAGTCGTACGCAGTGTATTTGTTATCATCGATTGCGTACGGCAACATTCCACAACACAAATCAAAATGCTCCGTGTCCATGTTGACCGTGGAAGTTAATGTCAACAAATACATAAGTAATCGTCTTAACCCTCTCCCCATATCCCGACAGTAAGAAAAAAAAACTCACTTCAGTACGTGTTTCCAAACAGTTAACATTCTTGCCACTACTGGCGTTACCGTACGTATCGGTAAGTAATCTTCAGAATGAACGCCGTACTTGCTAGGCAACTTCTCTCGCATTTAGGTAATACGCCTCTGCGGAAGTGTAGGAAGATTGAATTCTCTAGGCTCATCGGCTAGCCACATGACGGCATACGGCGAGCCATGACACATTTTGAGCTGAACATCCAGTATAATCTCACAGCTAAAGGAATAGTGGAATTAGTATGATCAGCACAGCATGTGTTACATTGAGACAATGACAATTACCTAGATATAAGTGTTAATGGAAAAATAAAGTAATGACTGTCTAAAATAATAATAATAACTTAATAATAATAATAATAATAGTAATAATAATAGTAATAATAATAAATAAATAAAAATTATACCTAACAATAATTCTTTGCATTTAAAACATTTCTAAACAACCTAATTTTAAACAACTGAGGATTAAGACTACCCCTGATTTTCAGCGGAAGCGAATTCCATGAGCGGGCCATGGCTATTGAGAAAGAACTTGAGTACAGAGATGTCTGATGACGTGGTATTGATAGCAACAGATTGTGCTGTGAACGTGTATTACGATTATGATGTGAAGCTAGGAGAGTAAACCGAGAGGCAAGGTAGTTGGGTGTGGGAATCATGTATAATTCGATATAGCAGGCAAAGAGAATGTACTAAACGTCGATCTTGCAAGTGGAGCCAGGAGAGTCGTAGAAAAATTCTGATATATGATCATGGTATTTTATTTATTGCACACATCAAATACATTATTTTAACAATATTTGTCAAAGTAGAAGCTGTACACTTAGGCCTAATACTCTCCTAAATATTTAAAATATTTTTTTTCATTATTAGTACTCCCAATCACATACTTACGTAGGCTATAGCTATATCAAATGGGCCATTTCCATATCTTTTTTACTTGGTTATTTAACGACGCTGTATCAACTACAAGGTTATTTAGCGTCGATGGAATTGGTGATAGCGATATGATATTTGGCGAGATGAGGTCGAGGATTCGCCATAGATTACCCGATATTTGCCTTGCGGTTGGGGAAAACCTCGGAAAACCCCAACCAGGTAATCAGCCCAAGCGGGAATCGAATCCGCGCCCGAGTGCAACTTCGGATCGGCAGGCAAGCGCCGACCGAGCTGTTGTTTAAGAATAATGTTTTATGAAAACGAAACGAAACAAACGACAACGAAAAAACGAAAGTTTCGTCAGGAAACATAATATGTAGGCCCTACTGAAAAAGAAGCGTGATTAATATAATATATTATTGTGCTAATGTGAAGTTTTGCTAAAACTTTTCAATGTAACAAAAGTGTCTATTTTTAGATTCGTATCTGTGTAAGGGGGTTATCTTTTACTTATTTTGCAAATACAGTAATTATTATGGTCTGAATAATTGGTAGCTTGTTATTTTTAACTTTTTTCAACAGGGCCCGAGCACAATATTGCACAGGGGCCCATAAATCCTGTCGGCGGCCCTGCCGTTAACCAAAATAATTTAATTGCATAGATGAAATAAGTTAATACGTGGGATGTTATGTAAACAAGAGGATACATCGTACATTTAATAATAGTACATTATGCAACGAGCCTATAATGATAGTAATTAAGAAGCGAGTATGGATGTTTATGAAACGAGCGCAAGCGAGTTTCATAATTTTCATACGAGCTTCTTAATTACCATTATAGGCGAGTTTAATACGACTTTTTATGCTCGACCATATTTCTAACTTGAAATTATTCAGATGTATATATTTTATTTGTATCTGACAAGATCGGAAGTGACCTTGTTCTAGGTCGTGAATTGTGAGATGTGCGCAGACGCGAAAGTATTGATTTTTTTCGAGGAACAATAATGTCATTGACCTTGATGTAATCCCGTTAAACTTGGTATAACCTTGATTATTGAATTCGACATTGAAAAACGAGATGACAAATTGAATTTATTTGAATATTATTTACAATTAACGCTAATTATTATAGTAACAGAACATAACCTTCTGCGACAGTATTGGATTTCCAGCCTCCGTGACTTTTCGCTAATTCTCTTTCGATTGCATATCCGAGAATAATCGATACTTGCGGTTTTATAACTGTACAAAGCTGACTTGTCATTGGCTGAACACCTGTAAGCTGAGTTGTCATTGGCTGAAAACACCTGTACTTTAATGAGTAAGTGTACTTTAATGACATGCATTAAATGACTGCTACCAGGTGTGTAATTACTACATTTCGGCATGGTCGAGCATAAAAAATCATAAAATTAATAAAAATCCACATTAGTACGATAGAATAAAAAACACGTTGAAACAGAAAATTATTTTATTTACTGCACATATTAAATACATTTTTCTTTTTTACAATATTTGTCAAAGTAGCAGCTGTACACTTAGGCCTAATACTCTCCTAGATATTTGAAAAAAAAAATTTTTTTTCATTATTAGTACCCCCGATCACATATCTACGTATATATCAAATGGGCCATTTCCATGTATTTTTTTACTTGGTTATTTAACGACGCTGTATCAACTACAAGGTTATTTAGCGTCGATGTAATTGGTGATAGCGATATGATATTTGGCGAGATAAGACCGAGGGTTCGCCATAGATTACCTGGCATTTGCCTTACGGTTGGGGAAAACCTCGGAAAAAACCCATCCAGGTAATCAGCCCAAGCGGGAATCGAACCCGCGCCCGAGTACAACTTCGGATCGGCAGGCCGAGCTACGCCGGTGGCTGATTTCCATGTAATGAAATGGAAAAATATAAAACAGAACAACCACTTGGATCTCCACTGTCGAAAATGAATTTTTTGGTAACGACCGCTAGATGGAAGTACTGCTGCAAGTTTTTACTCCATGCTGCGACCATCGTATAGTTTCGGCCTGATTCCGTTAACAGGTCGGCTTGTATGACGTCATAAAAGGTGTGCTTTTGATAAACACACAAAGCATGGAAGTGTGTATTATGATGGTGTAATATTTTATTTAAAAGTATGCATTGAGCATGTTTATAAGTGATTTAAAAAATGTAAAAATTAATGTAAACCAGAGTTTAAGCCACAGTCGCATTTGCCACATTTTGCTACACGATTTCTAAAAATAAAAAACGAACTTTGAATATAGATGTGCAAAAAAATGCGACAACCATATTGGACTTCAGAAACGAATATGGTAATGGAGAAAATGAAATCAGAGATGTGTTTGAACTAAACTGAATTTAAATGAAATGCTAATGGCATGGACAATCTTCAAAAAGGTATTGAACAATAGATGTTCAGGAATTGATTTCAAAGAGTTGGTGCAATTCATGTAAGTTAAGTGAACAATTTCTTTTCATTGATTTATATAATTCCATCGCATACTGTAAATTGTGAGCGAGGATTTAGTTGCATGAATCTTGTAAAAACTGGAATTAAAAACCACCTTTCAGTAAAAAGAGTTAGCACTCTGCTAACATTAAATCTCGAAGGGCCTACTACTAAAGGATTTTAATGTTTAGAGTGCCCATAAAATAACGTATTTTAATATGATGCTTTTACTTACCTTGGCTGTAATCTCTCCTACATTCATTCTCGAGATATAGATAATAAATTAGCTGCTAAGAACAATTAGAAATACACTGTTTAAGAAGGTCCGGCAAGACACAATTTTGAAATTCTACAAAACAATGGCCATTCCAACTTTGCTATATGGATTAGAAACTTGGACTCTAACAACTAGTCAACTGAAAAGAATAGAAGCAGCTGAGATGAGATTACTAAGACCGCTAGCAGGCTACACTCTCTATGACCATAAATATAATGAAGACATCCGACAAGAACTAAATATCGCAGCCATTACAGAGACAATCCACAAGTATCGGAGCAACTGGCATGAGCATGTTCTACGGACGCCAAATGATAGACTACCCAGGAGATTATTAAATTACAGACCCCTTGGATACCGAGATCGTGGACGCCCGAAGAAGCGATGGAGAGACCAGCTTTTCACCTGAGACGGAACAGGCCAAATGGCCTAAACCCTGATAGCTATTGATGATGATGATGATGATGATGATGATGATGATGATGATGAATATGATGTAAATTCAGCAGTAATTGATTCTAAACATAGGCTACCTACGTCTAATGATTTACTTATATAAGTATATCTAGATTGTGATAAGATGGATTGAAAGTAATAAAACTCCAAGAAACAAATTACACAACTTTTTGTTTCTGCATACTTTATTAATTTTATCTTTCTGCACAATTATTTATAATATTGCACAAGCATTTTGCAATTTGCACAAATATAATTTTTCATTTGTGCATTTTTGCGACAATTATTTATTTTCTATCTTAAACCCTGATGTGAACCATTAATACGAGTCGTATCCAGGAAGTAAGTTTCCCCATTTAAAAAAAAAAGAACACACACTTTCAGGAAAACATTTATTGGCAACAGGTACAGCAATGTTTCAGCTATTTTTCAACATAGCCACCATCAGAACTGAGACACTTGTCGTATCGTGGGATCAACTTTTGTATCTCTCTGTCGTAGAACTCTGCCGCCTGTGAATGGAACCAGCGTGTGACAGACGTCTTCAGCTCTTCGTCGTTGCCAAAACGCTCACCGGAGGACAGGAATTTCTTGAGGTGCAAGAAAACGTGAAAATCTCTGGGAGCAAGATCAGGACTGTAGGATGGTTGATCAAATAACTCCCAGCCAAATTCCGTCAAAACAGCTGCTGTACGCCGAGCCGTATTTGGACGAGCATTGCCATGGAGGAGCACAACACCTGCAGTAAGCATTCCACGCCTCTTGTTATGAATGGCACGTCGCCATTTTCGCAGTGTTTCACAGTAACAGTCAGCGTTCACTGTTTCACCTCTTGGAAGGAAGTCAATGAGCAGAATGCCCTTCCTGTCCCAGAACACCGTGCACATCACTTTCCGTACCGACAGCGTCTGTTTGAATTTCGTCCTGACCGGAGATCCACTATGCCGCCAATGCATTGACTGCTGCTTGGTTTCCGGGGTGAAGTGCGAAATCCAAGTCTCATCGCCCGTGACGATCCTGTCGAGGAACTCGTCGCCGTCATCGTGATACCGTTGCAGAAATGTCAGTGCTGCTCCTAAACGTTGCATTTTGTGTTCGGGTGTCAGGTTTTTCGGCACCCACCTGGTACACACTTTTTTGAACAGCAGGTGCTTAGTGACAATCTCATGCAACAAGGATCGCGATATCTGCGGAAAATGGCTGCTCAGCTCCGTAATCGTGAAGCGACGGTTCTCCATGATGCACTGCCGCACCAGCTCAACACAATCATCATTGATGAGGGACGGTCGCCCACTGCGCTCTTCATCATGGACACTTTGACGACCTTCGGAAAACTGTCTACACCAGCGACGCACATCTGCTTGCTCATGATGTTCGGCCCATAGACCTGGCAGAGCTGCCGATGAATTTCAATTGGCGCAATGCTTTGTGCATTAAAGAACTTTACCACCGACCGAACCTCGCAGGCGGCGGGAGAAGGAATAAGAGCTTCCATTTCGGACCACTGCTGCCACGCTACTGGCACCAGGCGGGACCTGTCCGGCTGGCATATGATTGATACGTCATAGATCTGTTACGCATGCGCAATTGACACGGCTAATTACGTTTACTTTCAAGGGGAAAAAAATCGGGCAACTTACTTTCTGGATGCGCCTCGTAGAACATTCTAGTTTTGTTTTCCATGTTTGTACTAGCGTTCCTCTATAGCTACTGGCAAATGGATTCGTTTGTTTAGTCAACTGTTCGAAGAAGGTTGGAATTTTATAAGCGACATTAATAAGGCATCATTCATGAGGCAACTAAGCCAGGAGATAATGGGATAGGGTGGCCAGGTGCTTTTCCCCCTCCACTGCTTACGTCGCAGACTAGTAACATATTCCACTAATCAGACTTCAGATGTATACAATAATTTTACTGTTCTTCCTCTGACACATATCAAGTGAGATGTACAGTTTAATAAAATATATACATATCAGCCAGAACCTCAATCAGAGATAATAGTGCGCCAAATGGCATCCTGATGAAGTTCGCAGATTTGTTAATGAATAGTAGGCCTCTCGCTCTTCATCTCGTGATAACAAACAATATTAACACTGGCAACTTCCTGCTTTTTACCAGCACAGGTAATTGTCGATCAGTCCTGGAATTTTTCATCTAGATATTCGCTGTGGGAAAGCGTAGGTACGTGACGACAGAAGAAGCTAGCGAGTAGCATCAAAACCAGCATCATGTATATCACGCTTTTTCCCGTAAATCGCTGAGTAAGAATCGATTAATCGCATAACAATAATAGTTAATTTGTTTCCAAGTTTTCATGGCATATTTTTGTATTTTTCGGACATAAATGCCTGCTTATTTCCAGAGCATTTAGGTCATAGAAATTCAGACCTGAAGTTTAGGTATTATGAATCACTAAAATAGACAGGCAAAAAGGCATCATAAATAGCTAAAATAGGCAGGCAAAAAGGCATTATAAATAGCTAAAATACGCAATAAAAGGCAATTACAAAACCATTGCACTATAACCCACAACCTTGCACTTTCCACAAAGGGATTTCGGCAGTAAGAAAAGCTTTACATAAATCGAATGCAAATTGAGATTTTCGACTCGATGTTGCAATTACTGTTGGAAGCAAACAAATCTTCTTCCCAGTAGCCTTGGAAAGTGCATTTTTGTGTTTGGTTGTACTGATATGTTGCGATATGAAATATTTAGCTAGCTACAACAACGTCGCAATGAAAACTGAAAGAAAAATAACCGTTAAAAATAACGTTAGACCCGCACTCATTGTTGCCTTGTCAAATGAACACAAGGGATAATTAAAACGCTTACTGTTATACATTTTTGCACGACAGCACTCATTGTTGCAAAGAGAATATGAACTGACTGAAAGACAATAATATACATTCGGTGAAGTCACTTTCATTGTAGCGGTTATTTATATTATTTATTTATTTATTTATTTATTTATTTATTTATTTTTTATTGCTAGTAAGTTTGAAATGAATACAAATTAATAAATACAATGAAAGATAAACTAGCCCACTCCTGAATGAGTAAGACTCGTGCTCAGGAGAGGATTCCAATACAGACAAAAGTAAAATTAAAATTGAGAGTGAATGCAGATTAAATAGTATTTAATATGTTTAAACCCAAACTATAAATCCAATACAATTTTTTTATTAATTTGGAGGGGATTCGTGGTTGAAATATTATTGGAATAAAATTTGTTGAATAATCTGGGATCTTGACTCATGCTATGATAAAATGCTGCATTGGTTTTACATTTTGGTTCCGACAAACGCAGAGAATTCATATTTTTAGTTCTATATTTATGTATATACCTTTCAAAGTTATTAAAATGTCTATGAAAATATTTTAATAAAATAAAATAATACATTTTGCTTAATGTTGAAAACTTTGAAATGTTTAAACAACAATTCAGTTGGGTAATCTTTCTGCTTTTTTAAACAAATTTTTAATACTTTTTTCTGTAGTAAAATTAACGGATAAAGGTTAGATTTATAAGTTCCACCCCAACCTATAATACCATACATAAATATACAGTAGATTGAAATAATGCTAAATAAATTACACGTAAACAGTTCATTGACAAAAATATTTCTTAGAATAACAAAGTAACATAATGTTTTACGTAATTTATTACAAATATAATGAATATGATTATTCCATTTTAAATGATTATCAATAATTAAATTATACCTAAGTATTTAACTTCATTAACTTCATTAATAACTGAACAATTGCAATTTATACCGGAACAATCACAATTATGCATTTTAATTTGTAGCATAGATGAAATTGGTTTATTACCTTTATTATTTTAAGAAAATGGGATAGCTATTGTTTTATCTTTATTAATTACAAGTGAATTTAAATCGAACCATTAGAAATAAAGTAAAATATGCCTGTAGGCAATTTTTAATAATAAATTAATAAATAATAGATAAATAATCAAATAAAGGCAAAAAACGTATTTATTTTGTAAATGAGACATTTATATTAAAAAAGGCAGAAAAGGGCAACATAAAACTGTGACATTTTAATCACAAAGGCATAATTTGTACAGATTTACTTTCAAAATGAATATGATTTAATACATTTAAAAAGATATTCTGCCAAAGTTCCGGTATCTGATAATAATAATAATAATAATAATAATAATAATAATAATAATAATAACAACAACAACAATAACAATAACAATAATAATAGTAATAATAATAGTAATAATAATAACAATAATAATAATAATAATAATAATAATAATAGTAATAATAACAACAATAATAATAACAATAATAATAATAGTAATAATAATAACAACAATAATAATAACAATAATAATAACAATAATAATATCAATAACAATAATAATAATAACAATAATAATAATAGTAATAATAATAACAATAATAATAATAGTAACAATGATAACAATAATAATAACAATAATAATAATAATTTTATTTATTTATTTATAATATTAATGTGCGAAACAACAGCACAAGGCCAATTACAGTTTAGCACAAGATACAAACAAAACAACAAATGATGATGAGAATGAATGATAGAAATGGCAGTGAGATGAAATACAATCAATATAATAGTCTACATTAATCAATTGACCAAGTGCAACAAAATAAATAGCACAAATAATAATTATTAAAATTAGTTCAGCGAGATAATTAAAATAATGGCAATTGAATAGAGTGAATTACAAATTTATTAATGAAATCAAATAAATGAAGACTGGAATAATATAAGTAATATCGTAAAGATATGAATTGGCAAGAATAGTATAATACATATCTTGACAATGGCATAAATTAATAAAACTGACATAAAAACTCAAAAGATATACTACACATTAAATGGATCCAAGTTCAATCCATGCAAATTAGCATATTTAATACATCTGCAGTCCGGAGGCAGAGATTTAGAATTCCTATTATAAAACATTTTATGAAATCTTAAGCCATTAGCAGGAATATGAAGACTAATATTTCTTATGAAAGATTCACAATCAATATCACCCTTAATGACTTTACAAAAAAATAAATAATCAAGATCCTGACGTCTGGTAAACAAACTACCGCAATTGAAATAATTGCATTTAATCTCATAGTTATAATCGGAATTTGGTAAAAATCTATAAGAACACAAGGAAATAATTTTTTTTTTTAATATTCTCCAATTTAGCCGAGTCAGTGGAAGTAATAATAATAATAATAATAATAATAATAATAATAATAATAATAATAATAATAATAATTTGTGTTCCATGTTCAGTAGACACTGATTCACACATACGAATTTTACTGAAGTTTTTATATCTGTAAATCAGCCTCAAGAAGCGGGTGAGTTGCGAGGTAAAGCTTCGTTTCTATGGCGATACAGACACGAACCGACTTGCAGATCCCTCGGAGCAGCCGCCTTCATCAAGAGCTTCCGGATTTGTACCGCCGCGCCGCGCCCCATCAAGGCCATGGCTGCATGTCGGATGTGTGTCAGTAGATTGCAAATTGTGACGAATTTCTTCTTCGAAGGAAACTAAAGCAACCCGAAACCATCTCCAAGAACAAAATAGAAAAACACGGCTTTCCTGCGCTTTAATTTCTTAAGCTCTGGTCGATAAACATGATTTATAACAAGAAAGAAAAGAAGTTATAAATGTCTCAAAATCTTATTCTATGCGTTTTTTATTAAATTACATTCTTACTTAAGCTAGAAATATGTAACGATGGAAGAGTAATGGAACGCAGAAAAATTCTCTCCGGCGCCGGGATTTGAACCCGGGTTTTCAGCTCTACGTGCTGATGCTTTATCCACTAAGCCACACCGGATACAACCGCGACGCCGAACAGAATCGTCTCTGATTGAGTTCCAACTCTTGGGTTCCCTCTAGTGGCCGCCCTTTGCACTACGTCATAGATGTCTATGAACATAGGACCGAAGTCCACACATGTGCTCAGGTGCACTCGTTATGAGTGACTAGTTGGCCGGGATCCGACGGAATAAGCGCCGTCTTAAATCACTTCGTGATTTACGCATATCATATATTATTTCAATGTACCGAAGTACATATGATATTTCCATGCAGATATTCTGCGTCATCATACGATGAAAGAGTAATGGAACGGAGAAAAATTCTCTCCGGCGCCGGGATTTGAACCCGGGTTTTCAGCTCTACGTGCTGATGCTTTATCCACTAAGCCACACCGGATCCCGGCCAACTAGTCACTCATAACGAGTGCACCTGAGCACATGTGTGGACTTCGGTCCTATGTTCATAGACATCTATGACGTAGTGCAAAGGGCGGCCACTAGAGGGAACCCAAGAGTTGGAACTCAATCAGAGACGATTCTGTTCGGCGTCGGGGTTGTATCCGGTGTGGCTTAGTGGATAAAGCATCAGCACGTAGAGCTGAAAACCCGGGTTCAAATCCCGGCGCCGGAGAGAATTTTTCTCCGTTCCATTACTCTTCCAACGTATGATGACGCAGAATATCTGCATGGAAATATCATATGTACTTCAGTACATTGAAATAATATATGATATGCGTAAATCACGAAGTGATTTAAGACGGCGCTTATTCCGTCGGATCCCGGCCAACTAGTCACTCATAACGAGTCCACCTGAGCACATGTGTGGACTTCGGTCCTATGTTCATAGACATCTATGACGTAGTGCAAAGGGCGGCCACTAGAGGGAACCCAAGAGTTGGAACTCAATCAGAGACGATTCTGTTCGGCGTCGGGGTTGTATCCGGTGTGGCTTAGTGGATAAAGCATCAGCACGTAGAGCTGAAAACCCGGGTTCAAATCCCGGCGCCGGAGAGAATTTTTCTCCGTTCCATTACTCTTCCAACGTATGATGACGCAGAATATCTGCATGGAAATATCATATGTACTTCAGTACATTGAAATAATATATGATATGCGTAAATCACGAAGTGATTTAAGACGGCGCTTATTCCGTCGGATCCCGGCCAACTAGTCACTCATAACGAGTCCCCTGAGCACATGTGTGGACTTCGGTCCTATGTTCATAGACATCTATGACGTAGTGCAAAGGGCGGCCACTAGAGGGAACCCAAGATTTGGAACTCAATCAGAGACGATTCTGTTCGGCGTCGGGGTTGTATCCGGTGTGGCTTAGTGGATAAAGCATCAGCACGTAGAGCTGAAAACCTGGGTTCAAATCCCGGCGCAGGAGAGAATTTTTCTCCGTTCCATTACTCTTCCATCGTATGATGACGCAGAATATCTGCATGGAAATATCATATGTACTTCGGTACATTGAAATAATATAGAAATATGTAAGTTAATTATAGTACAGGAGTTATATTATTCATATTTTCGATTAGCAACCTTAACTTTAATTTTTAATAATACATGCAGGCCTATATATTTTAAAACTTGAAGCCTAACTTCTAATAGAATAATGTTACGTTATGTTATGTTAGGTTAGGTTATGCTATGTTATATTTATTTATTTATTTGTTTATTTATTTATTTAACCTGGTAGAGATAAGGCCATCAGACCTTCTCTTCCCCTCTACCAGGGGATTACAACTACAATATTAAGAATACAATTACAATTACAATTACAATTAATATTAAATTTACAAATACAATAAAAATCAAAGTACTAAAAGATTAACTGATTAATAAAAGCTAGACAGTTTATTGTAAAAGTTAAGAAGAGAGAAGCATTTCTTTTGTTGATTAAGTAAAAATTAAACCTACTCTACGCAGAAAAAAATGCTTAATAAGTTTGCTTTTGAACGTTTCTAAATTCCGACAGTCTCTAATGTCACTGGGTAGGGTATTCCACAAGCGCGAGAGCGAGATTGTGTATGATGATGAATATGATGATGTCTTATGTGTTGGTATAGCCAGTATGTTATGTTATGTTATGTTATGTTATGTTATGTTATGTTATGTTATGTTCAGACAATTACATCAACCAATTTAAAATCTTCATTGAACATCATCAATCATCATCTCTATTCATCTTTATAATATATCACTATATATGCTTCTGGGTCCTGGAGTATAGTATACTATACTTCATACATGTATTTGTTTCAAATTTGCCACTAGGTGGAATCGTGACCAATCACTTCTTTTCTGTGCTTGTCAAGCTGCTGATATCTCTTAGAACTACAGTAAGAAAATCGATTCAATCATTGCAATACGTGTTTCAACTATTTGTAAATGAACTTTAAAAATAAAACAAAAAATGTCTCGGGAGAATATTACTTATTTTTCAATAAATTTTTATCGTATCGATAGCTACCACATCTTTTTGCAGATCATTAAATTTTTCAAAATTTTATTATGCATATTTCTAACATTAATTTAAATTTTCTTCTTTTTTTGTCCATTTGAATTGATTAGGATTTTAAATCAAATATTTGAACGGCTATCAATATGATGAGACTACTACTTTTATTTAACTATTTTAATTTAGGATATGACCTGTCCTCAAATCTGAATTTTTAAATCAAAACCACTTGTATTGTATTGTATTGTATTTTGTGTGTATGTATTTTTTTTAAATTTTAATTCACATAATCGGCATGCCCGTTACTAGTTGGTAACACTACATGCCTCTGTAAACATTTACATCGATTTTTACTACTTAATTACAATTATTGTCCATTGCATATACTGTAAATGGCTTTTGCTTTACCTGTCACATTGTTCTTCTGTTGTTTTATATCTTAACCTAGTCTGTCTCTTAACTTTGTAATTATTCATAATTTCGTTATTAAATAACATGTCTCCTAACATATCACTTATTTAGTCTATTTTAAGTCTGTAATCCATTCTATTATTACCAGGGGCGGCCCGTCCATAAGGGCTGCGGAGCTGCAGCACTCCCTGCTTTGACAGGAAAATAAAAATAATATTTATTTTAATTTGTAGAAGAATTGTTACAGCTTTTATGATAAATTGCTTTATATTTCATCTGGCCGGGAATATGTACTATTATCTTAGGCATAATCTTTTTGCGCGTCGATTGTATTGGAATTGACACTGCATTCAAAGCCGTCCTGGGATCTGCAGAGTGGGACAGCTCATAGTGAGTATCTCTTGCATGGTCAGGGGGTAGAGAGGTGAAGGGAAGGAGAGGGAAACTGCCGCTGTTTAAAACCCATATTTCGCTGTAGTGGCTTGCAGAGCCAGGCGACAAGGGAAGATCTTTCCTCCCCTCCCACACCGCTATTGTAATGCTACGTCAAATGGATTCTATATTCCCTTGAAACTTAAAGACAAAATTTTTATTTTCTCTTCACATACTTACTGTTGTAGAATCTTATCGAGTTAATATAACGAAATTAATATTCCCTTTTGCCTTATTATTACGTATATATCCAGCCTCCAGCAGAAACTAATATTTTCCTTAACTCAAAATGATTGCACGAGTAGAATCCTTTTAATATAGCACATAAAATACGAAAGAGACTTCTTTTCCACTCTTAGAACATTGCTTTGGTGTGACTCTTAGTACCGTACCTTAACCAGTGCAAATGTGCAAGCATGAGTGTGTGTGAATTACAGAATATTAATTTTATTTTTCTCAACTTTCCCTTGCGGAGAAGATTGATGTAATGAAGTGAAATTAAATGGTCGTTCGTTACCCGACTTAAATCTTACTCAAGCTTCATCCAGCCGAAATAGTACATATACAGTATGTAAGGAAATATAACAATGAAATTTACGCTAAGCATTTGTGGTTACGTGGTTGTGAACAAAAAAATCTGTATTTTGTTTTCTTTGCCTCCTCTTCGGTAGTGATGCTGCATAGACTAGGAGTGGTGTGACAGATTTAGGACATTTGCCCCTAAAAATTAAAAAGCACGAATCTTCGCAGTCTCACCTGAAAAATGGTGTTTCATTGGCTATGTTAGGCAAAACTAATATTGCTGTGCAACTAAGTGAAGCGAACAGAACAAACATTCTCAAACATAATCAAGAAATGAGAAAAAATTGTGAAATTATTAAAAAAATATTGATTTTGTGGCCAATGTGAACTTCCCCTTAGGGGACATGATGAAAAAACGATTCGAAGAATCTTGGGTTGCTACAGTTCGTGAGTAATCCGAACGAGCCTCTCAAAAATCATTTGGAACATGCCACTGTTTAAAGGTAGTTCTAAAACAATTCAGAATGAACTGGTAGATTGCATGTTGAATGTCTGCCGATCTGAAATTCAGACTGAAATCGATGGTATTAGTTTTTTTTAGCGATTATAGCAAATGATGCCACAGACATCTCCCAACTAAGTCAGAAAGTTTTGGTTTTTCGATATGTAGTGCATTTATTTTTGTCCTATACTTATTAGTAATGGTATCAAGAAGTGAAATTTGTATGCACCAAAATCTCCTGCAGCTCCCCCATTCCACAAGTTCACGAGCCGCCACTGATTATTACCATCTCCCTACCGTTATTACCACAATCATTATTAAATACTCAGCCTAGCCTAACATGTTCTTTCGTTATCTATAAGTGATTCAATACCTCAAAGTCTATTGAAGTTACAAATTGAATGAAACAGTTTCTATAGTTCTTTATTAACCTATTTTCCGACACTGGCCAGTTATCCCGTTTTAGAACAATATCCACTAATTGTTCTCTTTCACTCGATATCACTTGACATTTGTAGAGGATGTGATCCACTGTCTGATGTATGTATGTATGTATGTATGTATGTATGTATGTATGTATGTATGTATGTATGTATGCACGTATGTATGCATGTATTTAACCCGTCGTTCCGGTGCCTTAACATAATAATAATAATAATAATAATAATAATAATAGTAATAATAATAATAATAATAATAATAATAATAATAATAATAATAATAATAATAATGTTTTATTTTCGCTGGCAGAGTTAAGGCCATAAGGCCTTCTCTTCCACTCAACCAGCCTTAATCAATACAATACATAAATTTAAATTACAAATATTTACACTACACTTAAAAGGTTCTCCAGCAATATTCTTCACTACACATTTATTTAAATTTAGATAAATCTATAAGGTAAAGTAGTAACTTAATTTATGAGCTAATTTAATTCAATGAATTATAATTAATTTAATATTTGAGATAGCTAGTAAAATGATGAAAATTAATTTAATATAAGCTTACTAGGACTATGTTACAGGGAGAATATATATATATATATATATATATATATATATATATATATATATTTCTATTTCTATAATGAGAATATTAATGTAATTGCAATTAGAGGTTTTGTAAATCTATTTAGAAAAATTAATAATAGTAATAATAATAAGAATGGACAGATGTTAGTTTCATTATAAGTAACAAATATTAATCAGCAATTCATCTGTTAAGTAAGAATTTATGCAATTTTGACCTAAATGAAGTTATTGTCCAACAACCCCTTATATCACTCGGAAGCGAGTTCCAATTTCTAGCAACTGAAACTGTATAGGATGAAGAATATAAAGATGTCTTGTGGTAGGGTATAATGAGTAAATTGTTATGATGAGATCTTGTACTTAGCTGATGATATGCGGATAAATTTTGGAAACGAGAAGCCAAATAGATTGGGGTAGCGGTGCGCAGAATTTGAAATAAGAGAACAAGAGAATGCAGGGCTCGTCGATCGCTTAGCCTTAGCCAAGACAGAGTTTGGAAAGACGGGGAAACATGATCATACTTACGAATATTACAAATATAACGGACGCACGCATTATGCACACGTTGTAGCCTGTTGCTCAAATTTGCATTTAGGTTACTTAATATAATATCGCAGTAGTCAAAGTGTGGCATCACGAGTGTTTGTACAAGGATTAATTTTAATTTATCAGGAAGAAAGTTCTTCAGTCGCTTTAATGAGTGAATAATGGAAAATATTTTTTTGGAAGTGTGATTCACTTGTTCATTCCATTCCAGGTGACAATCCATATAAATACCAAGGTTCTTCACAGTCGTACTGTATGGAATAGTAGTATTATTTACAACCCCCTGATGGAGGATTCTAGTCGCTTATTCAGTTATAACTATTCGCCAAGTCAGTCAGAACTACCGCCCAAGTTGTAACTTCTCCAAGAGGTAAGAATTCACTTGTTGTGATATAAGATGCATAGGTCTGAACGGAATGTACAGAGGGCATGAAGGAAAAGTTACACTCTGAATTAGTCTACTGCAGCGTTTCTCAAACTCTTTTGAAGTGGGGACCACTTTTTAAAGTCAGAACAGTTCCGCGGACCACCTTACTCTTGTTCCCTTCGAAAGCAAATTCATCATTTTCGTAGCATATTTTAATACCAATAGGCCTATATTTATATTTTTAATTTGAATTAAGGTTCGGTACTTTGGTCCTCTGTTATGAATTCGGGTGGTCCCTGGCTGGGTTACAGGCGCGGCACCAGATGTGCAGGGAAAAGATGTCGAGAAACACCACGTGTATAGTGCTTTAAATCCCTCCTTTGTTGTTGAGAGTAGAGTGGGAAGTCGATAGACGGATAGGGTAATAAATTTCATAAAATGCAGTACTGAGAGAAAAAGTGAAATTCCATTGCCATGTGTCATTTCCATACTCTGAGATTTCAAACTATAGTGTGATAAGCAAATAGTTTGAATTTTACTTTTTTCTTCTGTCTTTTTTTAAAGACTACAAGGACCGACCTCGAGGACCACAGGTGGTCCGCGGACCATAGTTTGAGAAACGCTGGTCTACTGAATTAACTTCGCTTACGTCATACGTGTTCCGCATATTGCGGATATATGAAAGAACTGCGACCCTTTTTCAAGCTGCACACCACTTCGACGAGCCACGCAGCGCATGATGTGTATATGTAGGTGTATGTGTTTAAAAGGGTGAGTGTATGTGTAAGTGTTCGTGTAAGTGTACATTCACTTGAAATTTGTGTGAAAATCACTCCTGGAGACCACAGTAAAAATTGAACTGCAAGAAACGCTTACGCTTATAGAATTTGTATATACCATACACTTTACAGGTAGTCGCATTTGTGCAGAATTATTTGTAATTGTGTTGTTTTCTATACCTTAACTCGAAATATGAAATTGTCAAGTACCTATCACTAAGAATAAGGCACGCCAAAATTTTATAGAAATAACACAGTCCTCGGTATTGGTGGAATAATAATAATAATAATAATAATAATAATAATAATAATAATAATAATAATAATAATAATAATAAATCTGTAGCCGAAATTTTTCTGGTAATTTTCGATTTTCCAAAAATAATTGGTCCTATATATAATTTATTTCAAGAAATAGTCTGCCCAGGCATCCTGGGTTGCCAAAAACACAGAATAACACACATATAAGAATAGTAATGATTACAGTAAGATAAATGAGCCAAATTTAAATGTGAATTAGGAGCTTAAGTTTAAGAAATAATACAATTAACCACCCTGAAACCGAAAATCGCTTTTTTGAAATTTCTGTCTGTCTGTCTGTATGTTTGTTACCTTTTCACGCGATAATGGCTGAACGGATTTCGATGAAAATTGGAATATAAATTAAGTTCGTTGTAACCTAGATTTTAGGCTATATGGCATTCAAAATACATTATTTAAAAGGGGGGTTATGAGGGGCCCTGAATTAAATAAATCGAAATATCTCGCTTATTATTGATTTTGTGAAAAATATTACATAACAAAAGTTTCTTTAAAAATAATTTCCGATAAGTTTTATTCCTTGAAAAAATTTGATAGGACTGATATTTAATGACATAAATTAGTTTTAAACTTAAAATAACTGCCATCTAAGGCCGTGTAATGAATTAAAAAACAAGTGACTTCGTCTATAAGGGACCTTGGACAGCAACAATCGAAAACTATGAAAGATAGCCTACAGATAATGTTTCTGTGTTTGTATGAAGTAATATCGGAAGCTAAATTAACCGATTAGTATAATTAATTATTAATTCACCATTGGAAAGTGTAGTTACTCTAGATGGACATAATGCTATAATGTTATTACAGTAACTTGTGAGTGAATCGAGGACAGGTAAGATTAAAATAGCATCTTATGCACAGAAAACTTGATAGGCTATTCTGTACATTCGTTCCTGTATTTCCTAAAATAATTTTTATGACCAAATGAGTGGTCTCTGGATCAAAATGATCGCATTTTAATTATGCAAATACAATTTAAATTAAGTAACATAATAAACGATTTATCCTTATATCAAACACGAATGTTCCCTGGATCAAATGTCCTATTTTAATTATGTAATTACTTTATATTCATTTCTAACGGGTGCAGCGGAGTGCACGGGTACGGCTAGTAATAATAATAATAATAATAATAATAATAATAATAATAATAATAATAATAATAATAATAATAATAATAACTAGTGGCTTGTGCAGCAAATGCTGCTGCAAACTAAGTTCGTTAGACGTTCAAATAAAAATTTTTCAGATTTATTTTCAATGAAGAATACTTGTCTTTTTAATAGTTATTTGCTTCCATAATAATGAAACATACTCCCTCTGAATGGATTTTTTTTAGGCCAAATACTTTTTCTTGAACCTATCTAACTTCAGTTTTTGAGTTTCAACGCGAAAACGCAAGTATCAATGTCAGGACGATAGCAGTAGCTATTTCAGGTCATTGTGGATTGTAGGCAAAAGTTAAAAAAATGTCAGGTTTACTAAGCTTTCGAACAATAGCATTTTCGTATAGCTGCTGCATGTAGAACTTGAAATGTAGAGCGTAAAATCATTTTATCCTACTAAGAGATCTTGCTGAAATGATCTGGAGACTACAAAATTTTCTAGGCCTCTTATTTTATCAGTAAATAATATCTTTTGATCTTTCCTTAGGAACTGTAATTTTTGCGCTCTCTCGAGCCAATACTGAAGACAATGACACATATCAATATCTACACTACACCGCCATCAAGTATATGAAAAAGACCCAACCCCACTGGGTTAATAAATATAAAAATATTTGATTTTTAATAACAATATTATTATCTTACTTAATATTTGTAATTATATATAGCAGCCACTCAGTAAATTATAGAAATGAAAATCTAAATTAAGATATTCTCTACATTTACTTACATAACCTCAAAACGTTTCACTTTCATGTCATTAATATAGCATCAATATTATGTACAATTAATGAAAAATAGATGCATCATGATATTAACTATAATAATATTTAATTTCTAATGATAATAATGTCATCAAACCACCTCAAGTTTCGTAGATTTGAATATCCAATACTCAGCTGTACTCAGAAAATTATTATACACTGCAGAATCAGTTTTTAATAACAAATTGAATTGAGCTCTAAATATGTCGGCAATCCTGCAGGTCATGGCCTTCGTGTAATAGCCTATTGTTCATTGTAGTGTGTTTTGTTCTGAAATTCAATCAAGTCGGCCGTGATTCGATAAAATTAGTTCTCAAAACTGATAACAGATGCATTTTGGAAAATAGGAAAATTATGTAGGAAAATTGACATTTCACTGAAAACTACTACTTTTCCGAAAAACTTTGGGTTCCAATCTTCAAAATGAGGGGCCATTTATTAAAATCCGTTCAGCCGTTTTCCCGTAATTTCCATTACCAGTTCAAATTATATATATAGATAATAGTAATAATAATAATAATAATAATAATAATAATAATAATAATAATAATAATAGATTATTCTGTTACACATTCTTATGTGAAAACTATTTTATTTCCTCAACGAATTTATAAGTAATACCGGACATTTTCGTTCGTACAGAATAAATTCAATTCCAGTTCCGTTGTGGCTGTTTTATTTTATAAATTCGAATCACATAGAGAAAAATTTGACTAATATCAGATTGCTTGTATATTTGTTAATTTATTTGAGTATGCGGATATGAAATTGTGATTCAATATAATATACATTTTTTTCTTACAACTTTCGCTTTGTTGAATTTAATACAGACATTTTTTACGAACCCTCGATGTAACTTATTAAACCCTCCATCCGGTGGTCAGTTGCACAATTGAAGCTTTTAGCGGTCGCTGCTTCCCCAAGGGAGTGGTAGCGAGAGAATATCCAAATGCACGCTAATTCCTGGCCGCTCCGTACTCAGACACTTCCTTGACAGTTTTTGTGCCTTCGAATAAATCAGCCAACTTCACTTCTCTTCAAAACAAAAGATTACTATTTAGACACAAAACTTTTTAATTTCTTCAGTTCCCAGTGTGTGAGTTACAGTCCTGCTATACTGACTACAAATTGTATTTCTTTTCCTCGTTCAAATCTTGCTTTGTTTCAGAAAATATGTGATATCAAATATCTAAGAAATCACAAACTATAAGGGAAAACACTGGAATTTTACTTGAAGCAAGTAAAGAGATAGGTCTGGAAGTAAATCCCGAAAATGCAAAGTATATGATTATGTCTCGTGACGAGAATATTGTAGGAAATAAAAATATAAAAATTGGAAATGTGTCCTTTGAAGAGGCGGAAAAATTCAAATATCTTGGAGCAACAGTAACAAATATACAGGGACATCATTTTATTTTTACTTCAACTTTTATTGTACCTGAGTTTTTTAATGTACTTCACTCTCACCCCTTCAACCGTCTTCCACACAGATCCAAGACCGCATATACAGTCACAGTAGCCACAATACGTTCCAAAAATATGTTCGCATTTTCCAGTGACGAAAGAGCTTTCAATATTGAATCATTTTCGCACAGGTACTGTCGTCCATTTGCCTACGTCGTATCCCGGTTTCCCCAACCAGCTTTTATTCGCCAGCTAGTGGCTGGGCTGTCTTATCTCTTTTCTGAAAACATTAATTTCTGTTAGGAATTGGACGTCTACGTAATATTATAAATCTATTTAAAATAACTTAAATAAAAGGGCCTCGTTAAGTAATTAACTGTCACGTGATTTCCCTCCTTTCTACGACATAACCACTTGGACGAACAGTAGATAGTATGTCTGAGTAATTTTATCTTTTCGGGCAGAAGTGAAGATTGAATTTACAGTACGTAAGGTACTCTTTTATAGAGTAGCTACAGAATTATTTCAACTTGAGTTACTAGTACGAAGAACTGGTAATTGGAATTAAGTATAATAGTCTATAGTGCGATAATATGAACATTAGAACTGAAGCCTGTATCGAAATGTGTTTAATATCCATATCATGATTATTTTTCAATTTAACTTCATTCACTATATTGTACGCTAATGTGTTGTAGACAATATAATATACACTGCATATTGAATACGTCCACATGGACAGCTCAGTTCGTGAGTAAAAACACTCATTGTTAATACTGTACTGTATTTTTATTAAACAAAAACCTAATGAAAATGATGAAACTCAAAAGCGCAATATTTCCTAGTTTACATAAATGGATGAACTACTTTTCTTCCCTCCTATACCTAGTAAAGGGATTTGTTTGTATATTACGTCAGTATCATCGAACTCCATTCGTGGAAGGGGATAGCAAACGGCGTTGATCCAGAGGTATAGACAAGTTAATATTAAAAAATTTAGTAAAAATAAAATGATGTCCCTGTAGAAGCACACTCGGGAGGAAATTAAACGCAGAATAAATATGGGAAATGCCTGTTATTATTCGGTTGACAACCTTTTGTCATCTCCTATATCTAATTATACTTATTTCTTTCGAAAATGTAATAATTCACAATCCCCTATGTACGGCTGCCATAGGACGAATAATAAGTTAGCTATTTATTGAGTAATAGTTGAATGGAAAAGTATACGTGTGTGCCCGGGTACTAGGAAAATACTAATGAACTGTGAGATAAAGTTCAGACTGTGAGGTAAAGTCTTTATCTCAGTATTGGAATAATGTTGAATAAAAACCTACTTTATAAACGCAAAAGTATTTAGTAAAGACATGTTTTTCGTTATGGTCATGGATAAATTAATATATTAGTTACTAGATGTCACTACCTCTACTTCTTTATTACTTACTTACTTACTGGCTTTTAAGGAACCCGGAGGTTCATTGCCGTCCTCACATAAGCCCGCCATTGGTCCCTATCCTGAGCAAGATTAATCCATTCTCTATCATCATATCCCACCTCCCTCAAATCCATTTTAAAATTGCCTTCCCATCTACGTCTCGGTCTCTCTAAAAGTCTTTTTCCCTCCGGCCTCCCAACTAACACTCTATATGCATTTCTGGATTCGCCCATACGTGCTACATGCCCTGCCTCAAAACCTTATTCCTTTGCTGTGGTCGTGCCAGAGAATCAGTCCCATTCCTAGGTTTATTTGAGGGATTCGTAACAAGCAGTTTTTTACGGTGATGGGTTGTTAGCCCTTCGCCCAACCCCAAAGCTGGAGGACCACCCCTCATCGGCTGTCCGCGACTGCTTATTCAATATATTCACAGCTACCCTCCATATCTGGAGGCCGTCTCCTCGATCCGTAACCTGAGGAAGCGTCATGCCGTGGTAATAGGGACCCACAATACATAGACTTCTTTATTACTTACTTTTTTACTTTTGAGGACCTTTCCACTTTTCAGTGGTTACCCTTTATTCTCATTTTCCATCTGCGTCAGTCATTCCAATCCTGCTCATTTAGTCCCCTATCTTTATTACCATTTCTTAAATATACATACTCTCAATCTCCTTCTCTTTTCTGTATCTACTACGTCGTAATTTGTGCATGGCATCCATATCTAATATATATATATATATATATATATTTTTTTAATTTCGTAATAATTTACCTTTCGGGATGCCAGGAGACTTGAACCTGCGAAGTTGGGTTTATAGGATTTTAAAACACGCGTTAATCAACTGAGCTAAACAGACACGATGATAAAATACGTTTTAATATTCCTCTTAAGTTTATAGAAGTAAAATGTGAAATTATTTTAATCACATTAATCCCGTGTGAACACTTCTAAATAATCCCTGAAACTTCAAAAAGACGAAAATACACGTTTAAAATTAAAAAAATTTATATTAAAATTATATAATTAATTATAATTTGTTATTTATCCAACGCCTTAGATACCATTCTTCACTAATCATGGCCTCCTAAATCATAACCTACCTAGTAAGTACATGTATCGATTCTAAAATCCATGCCATGATGATATGTGATTATATGAGAACTTATTTTCAACATATTTTCTTTTATAAAACACAATTTTTTCGTTATGGTTGTGGATAAAATTACGTATGGTACTTGTGAGCGTGATCTTTATTGCGCTCGTGTAATTTAAGCACTCTGCTGACGCCTCGTGCTTAAATCTTTCCACTCGCGCAATAAAGATGCACTTACCTCACAAGTACCATAAATAACTATTTTTCCTCCTACTGCACATAGGAGTTATTGCAGGAACAATGACGATGTATAAATACTACAAATAAAATGTAATAACTAAACATAATTTGTCTTAATTTTCAGTAAAATAACCCTACACGTAGTGCGTCATCTGTCCTGATCTTGGAGAAGTGGAAAAATGCAATATATATATAATTTGAACTGGTAATGGAAATTACGGGAAAACGGCTGGACGGATTTTAATAAATGACCCCTCATTTTAAAGCTTGGAACTCATAGTTTTTCGGAAAAATAGTAGTTTTTAGTGAAATGTCAATTTTTAAACATAATTTTCCTATTTTCCAAAATCCATCTGTCGTCAGTTTCGAGAAGTAGCTAATAGTATTCACGGCCGACTTGTTATTCCCTTCGCTTTTTGTAAAGGAGAAGCGAAGCGAGCATCAAGTCGGCCGTGTTGCATTTCAGAATAAAACAAAACACATATTACACGAAGGCCATGATCTGCAAGAATGCTGACATATTTAGAGCTCAAATTAAATTGGTTATTAAAAACTTAACTTACTAAAAATAATTTACAGGTTCGATTCTGTGGTGTGTAATTTTTTGAGTACAGCTGTGTATTGGATATTAAAAACTAGAAAACTTGAGGTGGTTTGATGACATTATTACCATTAGAAATGAAATATTATTGTAGTTAATGCCATGATGTGACTATTTTTGATTAATTATACATATTAATGCTATATTGATGATATGAAAGTGAAGCTTTTTGGGGTTATATAAGTAGATATAAAGAATAACTTAAATTAGATTTTGATTTCTATATTTTACTGAGTGGCGGCTATATAGTATATATAGTATATGTTACTGAAAGCCATCAAAGTTACGTAAGATAATAATATTATTAAAAATCAAATATTTTTATAATTATTAATCAAGTGGGGATGGGTCTTTTTCATGTATATAATGGCGGTGTGGTGTAGATATTTATATGCGTGGTTCTCTTCAGTATTGGCTCGAGAGAGAGAGCATCTTTCATTGTTATGGAAGCAAATAACTTTCCGAATGTCTGATATTCTTCATTGAAAATAAATCTGAAAAATGTTTATTTGAACGTCTAATGAACTTAGTTTGCAGAATTTGCTGCACAAGCCACTAGTATGTTTAGAACTGCCAGATTGTTAAGTTACATGTCCAAAGCAATATTGTCTCTTGAACACAATGACTGTCATAGAATAGGCTATCCTCTTATCGTTATTAAACGCTATGTTCCATATTCTTGGATGCAGGACCGTGTTGAAATGTGAGTCTTCTCTCCTAACTTCACTCTATGCGATATCAAACCAATAAAGTGTGTTGCTATGAAATTACTCTCAAGAAACTGTAATAATAATCCATTCTGACACACATTAAAAAACGTTATATAAGCCGACCGAATTCCTTTATACGACATTCACGGACCATCCTCCTAGTCTTTAGAAAGCTGCGGGAAGTTTTCCGTCCTATCTATGAGCAGTACAATAATGACTTTCCATTCATTTCAAACCCTATTTCCCCGTCCTCTCTATCGCCCTTAACCTTCCTTTCCTTCAACAATAATGTCTGTAAGCGACGGATCAAATAGCGAGATTTCAATTGTGACAGTAGTAGGGCCTACTGTGAGAGAAATTTTTTCTGGTCAGACTTGTATCGAAATAACACACGGTAGTTCCCAGCTACAGTTCTACATGACATACCAACAACTAAAACGGTAGCTTTTGAGAGTCGTTACGTCCTGAAGTTCCGTAAGAGGTAACGTAATTTATTACTTCGGAATATGTATGATAAGAACTTTCTTGTGTTAAATTTTAACGTACCTTGTTAACATGTTTCCACCTATTTTGGGTCATATTCAGAATTGGTCGTTGTTGGTTGAGATGTTTTTGAAGAGTGTTATTTGTTCTGTATGCGATGTTGTAGTTGAATTACTTGAATGAGGTTGAAATTTTATGTGTGTTTTTGTTTTCGTATGTTAGTGTGATGTATTTTTTGTGTTCTTATGTTTGTGTTGTATTCTTCTGTTTTTTTTTTGTGGTTTTGTTTTGTCTTACGTATTATGTTAGGGTTGTATCCGTTTTCTTGTGCTGTGTGTTTGTGTTTAGCTCTTCTTTCTAATCCTGCTGGTTCATTGGTATGTTGAGTAGTCTGTGTACCATTGTTCGGAATGCAGCTTGTTTGTGTTGTGTTGGGTGGTTGGATGTGTTGTGTATGTGTGTTGTTGTTGGTTTTCTATATATTTTGAATGTGTGTTTGTTGTCTACTTTTGTTATTGTGATGTATAGAAAATTTATGGATTTGCTGTTTTCAATTTCTAATGTGTAGGGTGGCTTTGGGTGTATTTTGTTTATGTATTGATGTAGATTTTGGATCTGTCGTTTGTTTCCTTTGTATAGTATTAGTATGTCATCTAGGTATCTGTGCCAATATATGATGTTGTCTGCGTGTTTGTTGTTGTCTTTGTTTAGTATGTATGTCTGTTCTATGTGGTGAAAGAATATTTCTGCTAGTATGCTGGAAATGGGTGATCCCATGGGTAAGCCTTCGGTTTGTGTGTAATATTTGTTATTGTATGTGAAGTAGTTTTGTTTTGTGATGATGTCTGTGGTGTGAATGATTTCTTTGATTTGTTCTTGTGGTGTGTTGTTGTTTTTGAGCATTTGTTCTAGCATCTGTAGTGTATCTTTTATGGGTATGTTTGTGTATAGATTAGTTATGTCGAAAGTTGCTAATGTTGTACTGTGTGGGATATGTTTGTCTTTTATTTTATTTACTATGTCTATGTTGTTCTTTATTGTTGTTTGTTTTTCGAATGTGTAATTATTTGAATAAGTACATAGATGGGCACTGATATATATTATCCTAGAGAAGGAGGTGATTGTAAAAGGAGAAGATTATAACAAAAAGAAGATGGAAATGCAGACGATGAGAAAGGAAATGGGATATTGAAGAAAAGGCGATGATGAGAAAGAGAAAATGGTAATAATAAAACTAAGGTGATATTAAAGAGGAGACGATGACAGGAGAAAGTGATAATGATAAAAAGATTGTGTGATAAAGAGGAGGTAAAGAGACAGAGATTATATTAAAACAAGATTATGAAAAAGAGAAGTTGGTATTGATGAAGAGAAGCAGATAATGATACAGAGAAACAACAAATGATACAGAGACAGAGAAGCAAGCAATGATACAGAGAGGAGAACAATGATACAGAGAAGCAGGCGATGATAAAGAGAAGGGGATTTTGAAAAAGGAAAGATAGTAATGATGAAGAGAAGCAGATAATGATACAGAGAAACAACAAATGATATAGATACAGAGAAGCAAGCAATGATACAGAGAAGCAGGCGATGATAAAGAGAAGGGGATTATGAAAATGGGAAGATAGTAATGATGAAGAGAAGCAGATAATGATACAGAGAAGCAACAAATGATATAGATACAGAGAAGCAAGCAATGATACAGAGAGGAGAGCAATGATACAGAGAAGCAGGCGATGATAAAGAGAAGTTGATTATGAAAATGGGAAGATAGTAATGATGAAGAGAAGCAGATAATGATACAGAGAAACAACAAATGATATAGATACAGAGAACAAGCAATGATACAGAGAGGAGAGCAATGATACAGAGAAGTAGGCGATGATAAAGAGAAGGGGATTATGAGAAAGGGAAGATAGTAATGATGAAGAGAAGCAGATAATGATACAGAGAAACAACAAATGATATAGATACAGAAAAGTAAGCAATGGTACAGAGAAGCAGGCGATGATAAAGATAAGGGGATTATGAACAAGGGAAGATAGTAATGATGAAGAGAAGCAGATAATGATACAGAGAAGCAACAAATGATATAGATACAGAGAAGTAAGCAATGATACAGAGAAGCAGGCGATGATAAAGAGAATGGGATTATGAAAATGGGAAGATAGTAATGATGAAGAGTAGCAGATAATGATACAGAGAAACAACAAATGACATAGATACAGAGAAGCAAGCAATGATACAGAGAGGAGAGCAATGATACAGAGAAGCAGGCGATGATAAAGAGAAGGGGATTATGAAAATGGGAAGATAGTAATGATGAAGAGAAGCAGATAATGATACAGAGAAACAACAAATGATATAGATACAGAGAAGCAAGCAATGATACAGAGAGGAGAGCAATGATACAGAGAAGCAGGCGATGATAAAGAGAAGGGGATTATGAAAAAGGGAAGATAGTAATGATGAAGAGAAGAAGATAATGATACAGAGAAGCAAACAATGATACAGATACAGGCTAGCAAGCAATGATACAGAGAAGCAGGCGATGATAAAGAGAAGAGGATTATGAAAAAGGGAAGATAGTAATAATGAAGAGAAGAAGATAATGGTACAGAGAAGCAAGCAATGATACAGATACAGGCTAGCAAGCAATGATACAGAGAAGCGGGCGATGATAAAGAAAAGGAGATTATGAACAAGACAAGCTGGTAATGATGAAGAGAAGCAGATAATGATACAGAGAAACAACAATTGATACAGATACAGAGAAGCAAGCAATGATACAGAGAGGAGAGCAATGATACAGAGAAGCAGGCGATGATAAAGAGAAGGGGATTATGAACAAGGGGAGATAGTAATGATGAAGAGAAGCAGATAATGATACAGAGAAGCAAGCAATGATACAGAGAGGAGAGCAATGATACAGAGAAGCAGGCGATGATAAAGAGAAGGGGATTATGAAAAAGGGAAGATAGTAATGATGAAGATAAGCAGATAATGATACAGAGAAACAACAAATGATACAGATACAGAGAAGCAAGCAATGATACAGAGAGGAGAGCAATGATGCAGAGAAGCAGGCGATGATAAAGAGAAGGGGATTATGAACAAGGAAAGATAGTAATGATGAAGAGAAGCAGATAATGATACAGAGAAACAGCAATTGATACAGATACAGAGAAGCAATCAATGATACAGAGAGGAGAGCAATGATACAGAGAAGCAGGCGATGATAAAGAAAAGGAGATTATGAAAATGAGAATCTGGTAATGATTAAGAGATGCAGATAATGATACAGAGAAGCAGACGATGATAAAGAAAAGGCGATTATGAACAAGAAAAGCTGGTAATGATGAAGAGAAGCAGATAATGATACAGAGAAACAACAACTGATACAGATACAGAGAAGCAAGCAATGATACAGAGAGGAGAGCAATGATACAGAGAAGCAGGCGATGATAAAGAGAAGGGGATTATGAACAAGGGGAGATAGTAATGATGAAGAGAAGCAGATAATGATACAGAGAAGCAAGCAATGATACAGATACAGACAGGCAAGCAATGATACAGAGAAACACGTGATGATAAAGAAAAGGAGATTATGAAAAAGAAAAGCTGGTAATGATGAAGAGAAGCAAATAATGATACAGAGAAGCAAGCAATGATACAAAGAAGGGGATTATAATAAAGACAAGGAGACGATGATGATAGGAAATGATGATCAAAAGAAAGAGAAGATCAGAAAAGGGAGGAGATGATACAGAAAATATCAAGAGAGAGAAGGAGGTGATGACAAAGCGTAGGAGGTGATAATAAAGAGATCAAGATTGCGATAAAGAGAAGGTCATCATACAGAGAAGGAGAGTATCATAAAGAGAAAGAGGTGAAACAAATAAAGTGATAATAAAGAGGAAGTGAGAAAAAGGAGATGAAAAAAGATGTGGCGATAAAGTTAAGTATGTGATGATAAAGGTAATAACAATAAGGAATTGATAAATAGAAAATGGTAAACAGAGGAGATAGTGATAAACACAAGTATATGATGCTGAAGAGGAGAATGTGATGATAAAGAGAAAGTGATGAAGAGCAGGAGATGTTGAAGAGGTGAGAAAAAAGAAATGATGAGAGAATTTTATGATAAAGGGAAGAGGTGATGATAAAAAGAGAATTATGATAAAGAGATGTCAAAGAAAAGGAGATGACGTCAAAGAGAAGGAGATGAGTATAGAGAGAAGAAGAGGATGATAAAGAAAATGAGATAATAAATAGAAGTATACATGCAAAAATTCAAAAATTGGATCGGTGTCGGGTGAAGTTCCCGGGTAGCTCAGTTGGTAGAGCGTTGGTACGTTAAACCAAAGGTCCCGGGTTCGATGCCCGGTCCCGGAGCAATTTTTCCCTCGAAATTATTCAGAAGTATACATGATAAGGACGTGATGAGAAAGAAGTGAACATTGTGAATAAGAGGAAAAGATGGGATAGACCTAAAACAGAGGTAAAGTAAGTAAAATATGAAGAAACGTGAGAGAGAAGCAGAAAGACGTAAAGTAGATGAGGAGAATTTGGGAGCAGAAGATGAGCAGTATAACATGAGACGGCGGACTATGAGGAGGAGTTACAGAGGTAGAGAAGATAGTTGCTGAACAGGTGAATGGAGGCAGACAATAAGGGAAAGACATATTCAAAAATTAATTTCCAATCCGTTTTCAATCGCGCAAGTCTAATGTTTTCACAGAGGAAACTTCGTCTTGTGTGTCACTTCCATTGTGACAGAAGTTGGCGTTTTTTTGTGTTGGCAGCAGTGCAACGTGACTGACAGGGGCTGACAGAAACATGGAGCACATACACTGCGCTAAAAGGAAGAAAATAAAACTCTTTGTACATGTCGCTCCCCTTACTCGATATTTTTAAAGAATATTTCTCTCTCACCCCAATTCCTATTACGAGTTGTGGGATGAGATCACGGCGGGGGATGACATCCGCCGTGACGTCAGCGCTCTTTGACTCTCGCCGCGTCAAGAGATCAGATAGCTTCAGACTCAGCTGCGGCGGACCCACCTCCCTGCCTCCATTGTCTCACGTCACCTTGTGCACGGTCTCGAGTAAGACATAATGCTCTTCACGTGGTAACATCTCACCAGAGAAGTTCCGTTTATACGTATGCATTAATACGTTTATGCATTTATAACGATACAACTGCTTATCTTCCATTAAGTCTTTGCTTATTTACTAAGTAAATTGTGTAGTTATTTTTTTGCACACCAGCAATATGAAATTTAGGCCTATTGTTGCTCATCTATATATTATATAATTTTAACTGGTAATGGAAATTACGAGAAAAGGGCTGAACGGATTTTAACAAATGACCCCTCATTTGTAGCTTGGAACCCAAAGTTTTTCAGAAAAATAGTAGTTTTCAGTGAAATGTCAATTTTCCTACATCATTTTCCTATTTTCCAAAATCCATCTTTCATCAGTTTTGAGAACTAATTAATTGCATTTGAGAATAAAACAAAACACACACTACAATAAACAATAGACTATTACACGAAGGCCATGACCTACAGGATTGCTGACATAAAGTTCAGATGGTTCAGATTCTTTCACATCATAATGCCAATATGTCGATCTTCATTTGTGTAATTTTTTGATAACATATAAAAATAATTTACAGGTCTGATTCTCTGGTCTGTAGTTTTCAGAGTACAGCTGTGTATTGAATATTAAGAACTACAAAACTTAAGAATGTTTGATGACATTATTACCATTAAAAATGAAATATTATTATAGTTAACGCAACACATAATGCTATACTGATGATATGAAAGTGAAACCTTTTGGGGCTTTAAGTAAGTAGACACAGAGAAAGAATATTTTATATTAGATCTTCATTTGTATAATTTACTGAGTAACATCTATATATATATATATATATATATATATATATATATATATATATATATATATATATATATATATGTTACTGAAAACTATAAAACGTACGTAAGGTAACAATATTGTTATTAAAAATGAAATACTTTTATAGTTATTAATCAAGTAGTGTGGGTCTTTTTCATATATTTAGTGACAGTGTGATATAGATATTTATATGTCTGATTCTCTAATTTTCCTTGGTAGTAATTGAGTCATGCTTCCTATTTTAGCTGCGTCTTTAAACTACATCAAAATTAATTTCATATTTCTTTGGTTTAATCGATTAGATTTGTGATCGCTGCCAAGCATATTTTGTTGTAGGGAAAATAGCATGCCATTTTACTTCTTTCTACCGTGATGAGTAAGTTTATTTCCCGCAACCAGCAACGAATGAAGCACTGAAACTGCTAACGATTTACGATGGACAATTTTATTTAGGGCGCATATAAGATTCTACAACTCTGACATATCATTCGCCTCATTTTCCGCATCTCAGAAATAGATTCCTCACAACAGCCTATATTACAGAAAATATACAAAATAACATTCATTGTTACACAAATTAATCCAGCAATATTTGATAGATCAGTATTGTCTGGAGGAAGCGCAAAAATTATAGTTCCTAAGAAAAGACAAAAGGTATTACTTACTGATAAAATAAGAGGCCTACAAGATTTTGTAGTCTCTTGACCACCTCAGCAAGATCTCTGAGTGGGAAAAAGTGATTCTGCCCTCTACATTTCAGGGTATTTCACGAAACATGCAGCAGCTATACCAAGATGCTAAGTCTTTTGTTCAAAGCATAACAAACCTTACATTTTCTTAACTTTCACATACAATCCACAATGACCTGAAATAGCTACTGCGTTACTCCCACATGAAAAACTCGCTGATCGTCCTGACATTGTTACTTGCGATTTCGCATTGAAACTCAAGAACTGAAGACGGATATGTTCAAGGAAAAGTATTTGGCAAAAAAAAAAAAACATTCAGAGGGAGTATGTTTCACTATTATGGAAGCAAATAACTTTCAAAATGTCTGGTATTCTTCATTGAAAATAAATCTGAACAATTTTTATTTGAACTTCTTATGGACTCAGTTTGCAGTATTTGCTGCACAATCCACAAGTAAGATTATATTTTTATAGCACGCGTGCAATAAAGTTGCCATAGCAACAATAATTACGTCATTAACTAGCTTATATTTTATAACAATGTTACGCCATAATATCAGTATTCATTTTCAAACAAATAACTTTTTAAATAAAATTAATATTTTATTGATCAATAACGCAATCTTATTTCTGAATGTTAAAAGTAAACGTAAAAATGAAATGTAAAATTTAGTCAACTGAACTATTCCAATAGGTATGGTAAAATGAAACTACTCAAAGAAATAAATGTAACATTTAATCAACTGACATGTTCCCATAGACATGGTAAAACAAAACTACACACCGAAATAAATATAAAATTTAATCAATGGACCTGTTCCGGTAGATATATCCGTAGCGCTACAACTCATGAAGGGCCAAAACCGACCAGCCGGCTGCTGGCCTCACGTCCACATGCCGAAACAGAGGTGGACTATCATCTAACCAAAATGGAGGTATCGTATGGTTAGCACGATGATCCTCCAGCCGTTATAGCTGGTTTGCGAAACCAAGTTTTCGCTACCTATCGTAGCTCCCCAAGTGCATCACGATGCTAGGTGGGCACCGGTCCCATACACTGGCCGAAATTTCATGAGAAAATTTCTTCCCCATGATGACTCGAAACAGCACGCATTCCGAAACGCGAGTCCTAGGCAGGATGCCTTAGGCTACGACGCCACGGCGCGGGACTTTCGATATAGTAAAATCAAATTATCCAAAGAAATAAATATATAAAATTTAATCAACTGACCTGTTTAGATACATATGATAAAATAAAACTAACCAAAGAAATTAATGTAAAATTTAATCAACTGACCTGTTTCAATAAATATAAAATAAAATTACCCACGGAAATAAAATGCAAAATTTAATCAACTGACTTGTTTCGATAGATATGGTAAAGTAAAACTAGGCACAGAAATAAATGTAACTTGAACAGTATGGGATGAAGACAAATGCACATAAGACGAAGACCCTGGTCAAAGGAAGAAAAACTTGCGAATTCTAAATGAGGCAGTAGAGCAAGTGAACAGCTTCAAATACTTGGGGTGTACTGTAAGCAGTAACATGAGCTGCTGTCAGGAAGTCAAAAGGAGGAAGAAATGGTAAAGGAAGCTTTTAATAGAAAAAGGAGCATCTTCTGCGGACCTCTGTAAAAAAGAACTAAGGAAGAGACTAGTGATGTGCTTTATATGGAGTGTGGCATTGTATGGGGCAGAAACGTGGACATTACGACGAAATGAAGAGAAGCGAATAGAAGCATTTGAAATGTGGATTTGAAGTGAAGTGGACAGACAGAATAAGAAATGAAACTGTGCTGGAAAGAGTGGGTGAAGAAAGAATGGTGTTGAAATTGATCAGGAAGAGGAAAAGGAATTGTTTGGGTCACTGGCTGAAAAGAAACTGTCTACTAAAGGATGCACTGGAAGGAATGGTGAACGGGAGAAGAGTTCCGGGGCAGAAGAAGATATTAGATGATACGAAACACGAAATACGAAAAGCCTGAAATCTCATAATGGCAATGACCTCCTACAGGAGTGTAGGGTGAGCTGAAAGTCTACTACACTTGGGGAGCCAGTCCAAGAGGGCTTACACTATACTTACAAACTGAATACATGAACAAATTATATGATAGACGATATTAAAATATATGGATCATATGAGGAGATAAAGAGGATTGTAAAAGGATTGTATTGCAAATATTTATTAATTCTGGTTTATTTAACGACGTTCGCAACTGCAGAGGTTATATCAGCGTCGCAGGTGTGCCGGAATTTTGTCCCGCAGGAGTTCTTTTACATGCCAGTAAATCTACTGACATGAGCCTGTCGCATTTAAGCATACTTAAATGCCATCGACCTCGGCCGGGATCGAACCCGCATCCTCGAGCATAGAAGGCCAGCGCTATACCAACTACGAGGGCGATTATTGCAAATATTTTCGTCTATGGACTGCATTGCATTTCATTTTTTCGTGCATGGATTGTATTGTATTCTTGATTTCGTGCAAGGATTGTTTTTTATTTCGTATTTCCCAGCAAGATTTGTAGCCTATTACTGTGTACTAAATTTTATTTCTTCGTGCAAGAACTATATTCTATTTCGTGTTTTCGTGTAAGAATTTTATATAGTATTTCATATTTTCGTGCAAAAATTGTATTTTTTTTAAGTACGTTATTTTACGACATTATCAACATCTCAGGTTATTTAGCATCTGAATGAGATGAAGGTGATAATGCCGGTGAAATGAGACCGGGGTCCAGCACCGAAAGTTACCCAGCATTTGCTCATATTGGGTTGAGGGAAAACCCCGGAAAAAACCTCAAGCAGTAAATTGCATCGACCGGGATTCGAAACCGGACAACCTGGTTTCGCGGCTAGACGCGCTAACCGTTACTCCACAGGTGTGGACTAGCATTTGTATTGAACATCTTGTTTTCCTTTAAGGATTGTATTGTATTTCACGCTTTCGTGCAAAGATTATATTATATAGTACTAGTGGCTTGTGCAGCAATTGCTGCAAACTAAGTCCATAAAAAGTTCAAATAAAAATTGTTCAGATTTATTTTCAATGAAGAATACCAGACATTTTGATAGTTATTTGCTTCCATAATAGTGAAACATACTCCCTCTGATTTTTTTTTTTTTTTTTGCCAAATACTTTTCCTTGAACCTATCCGTCTTCAGTTCTTGAGTTTCAATACGAAATCGCTAGTAACAATGTCAGGATGATCAGTGGGTTTTTCATGTGGGAGTAATGCAGTAGCTATTTCAGGTCATTGCGGATTGTATGTGAAAGTTAAGAAAATGTAAGGTTTGTCATGCTTTGAACAAAAGACTTAGCATCTTGGTATAGCTGCTGCATGTGTCGTGAAATACCCTGAAATGTAGAGGGCAGAATCACTTTTTCCCACTAAGAGATCTTGCTGAGGTGATCAAGAGACTACAAAATCTTGTAGGCCTCTTATTTTATCAATAAGTAATACCTTTTGGTCTTTTCTTACGAATTGTAATTTTTTTGCGCTTCTTCCAGACAATACTGATCTATCAAATACTGCTGGATTAATTTGTGTAACAATGAATGTTATTTCGTATATTTTCTGTAATAGCCTATAGGCTGTTGTGAGGAATTTATTGCTGAGATGTGGAAAATGAGGCTAATGATATGTCAGAGTTGTAGAATCTTATATGCGCCCTAAATAAAATTGTCCATCGTAAATCGTTAGCAGCTTCAGTGTTTCATTTGTTGCTGGTTGCGGGAAATAAACTTACTCATCACGGTAGCGAGAAGTGAAATGACATGCTAATCTAATCGATTAAACCAAAGAAATATGAAATTAATTTTGATGTAGTTTAAAGACGCAGCTAAAATAGGAAGCATGACTCAATTACTACCAAGGAAAGTTAGAGAATCAGACATATAAATATCTATATCACACTGTCATTACATATATGGAAAGGATCCACACATTACTTGATTAATAATTGTAAACCTTACGTAAGTTTTATAGTTTTCAGTAACATAAGTTTATATAGGCCTATAGCCGTTACTCATTAAATTACAGAAATGAAGATCTAATATAAAATATTCTTTCTCTGCGTCTACTTACATAAAGCCCCAAACGGTTTCACTTTCATATATCAGTATAGCATTATGTGTTACATTAACTATAATAATATTTCATTTTTAATGGTAATAATGTCATCAAGCATTCTTAAGTTTTGTAGTTCTTAATATCCAATAAACAACTGTACTCGGAAAACTACAGACCAGAGAATCAGACCTTCAAATTATTTTGTGCGAGATCGTGCGTATTTGCTTGCTTTCTGCACAAAACCAATACGCGGTAAGTGTGAAATACCACATTCAGTATTCCCAACGTAACACACATAACAATTTCCCTCTTCTTACCGCTTAAGAGACATATTCATTTTACTGCTTTAGGCTTTTAACATATTATTTTTAGAGACTTTTAACATAGTAATAATTATAAATTGGAAACTTACCACTGCAATTTCACCTAAATTGCACTGTTAATTATTGTTTTTAAATATTTGCAAAAATTAAGTAAACTCTACCGTACTACTCCACTAAAGTTATTGCATTCGTGATGCAAGTAACATTAAGGAAGCCGTGAAAAAATCAACAAGATTCCAGATGCCGATGTTATTACTGCAATATATTATATAAATAATTTTCTTAAAATATTAAAATGAAAAATAAATCATTACATAACCTTACCCTTTGTTTTAAGTTCGCATTTATAGACTGGGGGAAAAAAAGACAGACGTATATCACGGCCTGCTGGAGTATAGTAAACACAGAAAACTTTTACAGGAACAATGTTGAAGATAGATATATTTGTTTTCCAAAGTTGCCGTCATTGAACAGAAACCAACATGGAGATTTCATTGCGACTAATTAGAAATTCGTCATTCAGGTATGTGATAAACGATCTTCGCACAAAATAATATACGATACACGAGCGGTATGCTTGTTTTCATGTTCTCGGAAATTAAAAAAGCTCAACTACGTTTCGATTTTTCAATCTTTTCCTCTAACATGAAAACATCAACAGACCGCTCTTGTAACGCATATCACTATTTTATACGTTATCAAAAAATTGCACAAATAAAGATAGACATATTGGCATTATGATGGGAAAGAATTGAGCCGTCTGAACTATATGTCAGCAATCCTGTAGGTCATGGCCTTCATGTACTAGCCTATTGTTTATTGTAGTGTGTGTTTTGTTTTATTCTGAAATGCAACACGGCCAACTTGATGCTCGCTTCGCTTAAGGAAGCGTTCATCAAGTCGGCCGTAAACGCAATTAATTAGTTCTCAAAACTGACGAAGATGGATTTTGGGAAAAAAAATGATGTAGGAAAATTGACATTTCACTGAAAACTTCTATTTTTCCGAAAAACTTTGGGTTCCAAGCTTCAAAATGAGGGGTCATTTATTAAAATCCGTTCAGCCGTTTTCCCGTAATTTCCATTACCAGTTCACATTAGGCTATATATATATATATATATATATATATATATATATATATATATATATAGATGTTTTGTGCAAAGATTGTAATGTATTTAATGTTTTTGCGCATGGATAAATTGTATTTTTTATAATTACATGCATGAATTGCATTATTTTTCATGTTTACATGCATTAAATGTATCGTCTTCCATGTTTGAATGCATGTATCCTATCTACTGCATCATACGTGCGAGTTTACGAATGTGTGTTAACATTTTTCATTATGAAAGTACCAGTTCTGTTTTCTCCCTTTCGCGCAACAAGTTTCAAACAATCCTGTGAGGATAACATGAAATAACGCAATCTGGGAACAAATCCCGGTCACCTGACAAGAGTTATCACGGCTCGCAGCGCTGCGTGTTCGATTATCAATTCCCTTAACTGAATCGGCATTCACCAATAGGGAGCATTTTTGACACGTCCGTGAAAATCCGGGCTGGGGCAGAGAATGCCCCCAAAGCCCTGAATTCGTAATGTTGCAACATCACAACAAACATGGAATAATAAAAAAAAGCAATTCCTGTCATCACTTCTTGTCTCTCAAACCCCCTAACCTGCCCCCACCTCCAATAGCATATGAGTTATACATAGCGTTGAAAAAAAAAAAAAAAAAAAAAGGGCTGCGTGCATTTTAAATATCGAACAGGGAAGCGAACACATGCATAACGCAGAGGAGGTCGGGGAATTCCCTGCACGCGGGACAGTCGCGGCGCCAGATACATTTCCACGGAAACTAACAGTGCATTAACAGTGATACAAATGGTTCATATCTGCTATTCCTAACGAAATGTTCGACTTCAAAAAATAGTAAAGTTATCTCATTCAGAATTATGATTTGACTTTGCAAACATAAAAAAATAACAAATAAAAACAGAATAAAAAAAATAAACTTTCGACTAAATCGCCATTTTGTTCAGAACTTTCCTACTCTGCCGTTACGAAAACAACAATCCTACAACGTTTCAAAATTGATAAGTAGGGCTAGCAGTGGCGGTTTCTCTGGGGAGGGAAGGAAGGAACGTCCTCCTCACATTTTTCTTCTTTTGAAAGTAAATACCAAATGAAATACAGTGAAACCTCTCCTTACGGACACCCCCAAGATACGGACACTCCTCATATACGGACAAATTTTTATGTCCCAACTGAAATAATATAGAAATAATGATAAATTTAACTCTCATTTACGGACACTTTCAGAAACGGACACGGACAGCTGTTTCACAGTCCTAAAGCTTGCTTTACCTCCTGATTGCGGACAGAACTTGGATTTCAAGACCTAATGTGTTACAAAAATGGAAAATTTTTTTTTTGAGAACTGTACAGAAATTCCTTAACATGAAAGAAGACAATAAGGGTCTCATAGGCTACCACTATCCCTGCCAGCTTCCCCTTGTTAGCTGGAAGCGGGTGGATAAACAAAGTCATAAAATTTAACCTGTTTGATGGGTCCAAGGTTTTCGCGATCGTGAAATTGTATTCGACACATGATACAGTTAGTAGGATTATTCTCTTCACTTCAATCAGTTGTTCTGTTTCGAGAGACATGGCACCTGAACGTAAAGGTTAAGTTGAAAACTGTAAATTACAGTACTGCATAACTGTAGACCTAGAATAAAATTGCATGGCACAGTACTGTATTTTCCTTTTTCGGTCTTATCTACTGTAGTTCAAAGTTGCATAGAATTTACTGTAGTACAGTAGACTGCATTTAGAATTAAAATACAGTAATACATTTCATTTAAAGCGTGAAGGGATACATAATGCATATTATAAATTTACTGTTAGATTGGGGAGCCTCCCTCCCAATAAAGGACACCTCTCAGATGCGGACAGATTGTTACGTCCCTTCGATGTCCGCAAATGAGAGGTTTCACTGTATATGCCTTGAAATTCGAGGAAGATTCGATAATTTTTAAGTTCACAGCTATAAGAAAACCTCGGTTGATCGAGTTTTAAACGACGCGCAATCATGTGCTGCTAGAAAACTGTGAGAAAGATGCGAGATTGTTTGTGTGGAGGAAAGCAAATCCTTTCCTCCTTTACTGCAGTTAACACACATAGACAACAGCGCACTAGCGGCGAGAGACAGAATCAGAGTTTTAAAGCAAGTAAATGAACGGAGAGGGAGGAGATCCTCCTCTGAATCAGCGCATGGGCGGGAAATATAGAAACCGACTGGTCGTGCAGCAAGCTCGCTACCGCTGCCATCTAACGATGCTGCATTCAACCAGACTATAACACATCTAGGAGGAGGCACAATAAAAACAGTTTTAACACAAAGCTATGAAAGATACTATATAAACTTTTTTTTAATTACAAAACAAAATATAATATTATTCATTGCACTTTATACAAGCTACTATTCATGGTTTGAAACTTTCGAGGATATCTGAAAGTTGAAGTTAGATTTATGTAAAACAAAGAGGAAGTAGTTCTACGTTAGTATCGCAGATATTTTTGGCCCCTGAAATTCACTTCCATTCATTGTGTACTAGACAGGACAACAGCCAAGTTGTCAGTTTTGTACAAATATGTTTGAAATTGAAGGTACTGCAAACTACATTATTTTTAACATAAAAAATTAATCGGTCACCTGCAGCTTTGAACAATAATGATAGTATGACCAGAGCGGTATGATTTTACAAGAACTGACATTCTTCAAAAGTATGTGATACTGAACTTGTAAAATGTACATGTAGCAACACAGACCACGTGAGTGGGTGCAGTGTTCTCGCTTTCCTTTCCCATTCCCACTTCCGTAAAACGGTTCTGGTTACGTGTTAGTAGCTAGTCTCTTCTAACACGTGTGATACTGTAGTGTGTGCGAAAAATGCCGCGAGTTTGTGAATTTCCTTGTAATTGTTAATTTGTGCAATTATCTAACAATGAATGGAAGTGAAAACATATTCTGGACAATTTAGGAAACTCAGTTTACAAGAACAGATTATTGCTATACAAAAGAGAAGGCCAACCCTAACATTATCTGGTCTTACAAGTATGCATGTAGGTTAATTTGTAGCATGTTTCTCTCAAGAAGGTGTCATTTTGCGCTGTTAACTCCTTTCCACCTCTTAAGAAATGTGCAGGAGCCGCCACTGAGGGCTAGGATTATTAAGTAAATAAATATTTTAATTTGCTCTGTAATAGAAACTCATAATTGTGTTTCAAGTTTCGGGCTGAAACGGAAGACTGGCTACCTAAACGGAGAATACAAGCGAGTGAAAACAAATCAGTTCATGTTGCTTTCGGAACCAGAACTGAAAACTGTCCTCCTGTAACACTTTACAACAAAGAACTTCCCGAAGCAGACGATGTTAAATATTTAGGTATGCATTTAGATCGCCAATTAACATGGCGTAAACATATTGAAATAAACGTAAAGAATTAAATTTTAAAACATAAAAAATCTATTAGTTATTGGGACCCAAGTCAAAACTGTCATTAGAAAATAAACTTCTTGTTTATAAAGTCATACTAAAACCAATCTGGACATACGGCATCCAACTGTGGGAACTGCTAGCAACTCAAACATTGAAATACTGCAGAAAACTTTACGTTCCATTGTCACTGCACCATGGTATGTACGTAATGATGTCATTCATCGTGACCTCAACATTTCAACTGTGAAAGAAGAAATCTCTAAGTTCAGCAAAAAATACCTGCACCAATTAAATCAACATCCCAATCATCATGCATTAAATTTGCTGGATAATAGTCAAACAATAAGAAGACTTAAAAGGACCAATGCTCTTGACCTTCCATTCATTTTTACTACAGCTATTTGAAACATTATTATTTTTCTTTTGGAGTGTTGTCATGGGATAACATCTGCACCCATGTCATATTCTCTTATAATATTTACTTATTGTCTATTGTAGACAGATTGTAAATTTGGCAGGTGTTAAAAAAAAGTTTCGGACAAGGTCACCTGAGCATATATTTTAAAATTTCACACAAACACATATTTATTTTATTTTTTTTTATGTAAATACATATTTTTAAAGATTCACATAAAACGCATAAAAATTAAGCTTTCATTAAATAATTTTCGCCAAAAGCCTCATTTCACATTAATCGTCACGCGAAAGTTCAGTGCAGTTGCTTAGGCGTGACAGTTGGCAACTGTTTCTCGGAATTGCCTGTTTGTGGACCTGTGGAACTGCAGTCTGCTCTCTCACCACAAGCGGTAAGAGCTGTCACCACTAAAAAATTATACTGTAACTAACGCACATAAACATTGATGTGTCATTTAGGAGTGCCTTGTAAGTTATAGCGCTGATTCAGGAAGCAATTATAATTTATAAAATCAGTTGCCTCTGTTTTCGTTTCTAATTATAAACATGTTTTTAGGGAGTGCTTGTTGTTTCTCAATGGGCAGGACGCTCTTTTCCCCAGTACAAGGCAGTGTTCTGCAATATTCGTCAGTCATTTGAGATGGATGACGTGAGGATGAAACTTATTGTGTACTTAATTCTTCAGCAGTTAGCGAGACAACATAATTTATACTGATGAGTACTTCATACTGTTTATATTCACATAACATAATTGGGCTCAACTGCAGTATTTGTCCCGCTATGCTCTAACATCTGAAGAAGTGCCAACATACTTATTGCGCTTCCAAACTTAACTCATTTGCCTCCACTGTGACGAAAGCTGTTACTTATGCCAATCTTCCTCTCGATAAAAACCCAGTTTAGCTCGAGCAGAGAGTACAAGACGCGCGAAGAGTATAAAAGACTACTGTTTTATTACAAAAATTTCATCTATGAAATCGCCAACATAGGAACCAATTAACGTCGAGTTCGAGCCCCGAAAATACTGTATATAATTCATCATTATAGGTATACAAAATTGCAGAAACTCATCGCTATTGAGAAGAGTAGTACTGGGGTCGAACTCAGGAAATACTGTTCTCACTGACTTCGCACTACCATTCATTAATTATAATTTTTCCACTCCGAACTCGGGAAGCTGTGTCGTCAACAATTCCATTGATAAATAAATTAATTGTTCTATAATAGGTGATGCTCTATCTTGTAAATTTATATTGGCTCATGTTGTCATTATTTCTAATAAAAGTTTTCAGGACTACTTGAAAGAAAAGAATGCCTAAAATAAAATAAATATGGAATTAATATCACTACCTAAAAAAATAATTTTGTTGATTATAAGATTAAATTACCTTAGGGATAACAGCGTAATCTTTTTTGAGAGTTCTTCTAAACGATGCAATATAACTGCCGCCATTTGTTATGTTGAGCTATTGTGAAATGTACCTGCTAAAACGGTTTAAGTACATGTTACTGTTAGTGCACTAGCTTTATCTATGGTATGGTAGCTCCTTTACTTATCTGTGTCTTGCACATGCACAGTGTCACACCATTGGACTTTGAAAAATTTCTTGCGGGACACTAGGTGCAGTTTCTCCAATAATTAAAACATATTTTTTTTTTCTTTTTATCACATATTTTCCCATTATTCAGCACATAAAAATAAATATTTTCCCGATTTTTAGCACCTAAAAATCCGAGCCCTAATGATAAGGGGTTTATGAAATCTCATGAATTGCGTAAAACGTCTTTCTTCTTGGTACCGGTATGTAGTTTTTAGGTCAGGTACGGATGGGTTCAAGGATTAAGTAAATACAACCACAGGCAGGATGCGTCCAATCTATCTAAATAACAAAAGTACTCGTACATAGCTACCAGGTAATGGAGCGAAACGGATTGTGTGAAATGATGCAATGAAAAAATGAAAAATTAAAGGAGAAATAATTAAAAGTTACACGATCGCGTGACTATTTAAGGGGATTTAGGGCTGTGAGAAATACCATCTGAGTTGGTCAATTTTCTGACTCCATTTATCACTGTTTTATTGGAGGAACTAGAGAAAAGTTTGCAGGAAAAAAACCAAAAATGAACCTAACCTAATAGCTAACGCATGTAGGAGAGGATCGTGTGGAAAACATTAATGAATGAATGAATGAATGAATGAATGAATGAATGAATGAATGAATGAATGAATGAATGAATGAATGAATGAATGAATGAATGAATGAATGAATGAATGAACGAATGTGTTAAAATGAAAGAAAACTGTAAACCATCTACAGTAGTTTACTAGTTTTGGCTTCGTTTCAACCATCTTCAGAACTAGTAAGGCACTTGTTTCTATATTTTTTTTTTCAGCAAAACAACTGAAGAAACCAGAAGAAGCCAGGACCTCACTATAATTATGAAGATGGCTGATACGAAGCCAAAAACTAGTCAACTACTGTAGATGGTTTACAATTTTTTTTTTTTCATTTTAACACGTGAAAGTTGTCATCATAACCATATTTTTAAATGGAATTTCAAAGTATGGAAATCACAAATATTTTCGCAACTGACTAATTTAATAAATTGTATTGAAAACTGCACTCGTGTCCTACATTGGGCCTATATATTAAATTTTAAATATGACATATACCCTGGACCATTGGCTGAGTTAAGTGTACATTTTTTTGTCGTCGCCATATTTATGGTGTCGTAATTTGTGACGTCATTCTTTTGGTGGTTACATGGTGGTAGCATATAATATGGTAATAGCGTGTATATTTTACAGGGATATAAGTTAACCTCAAAATTATGTTTTGGTCGCTAGGTAAGCAGGAGGATCAATGTTTTGCTTCAGATCTTTTATTCCTATTATATATTGCAGATCTCCAGATAATAGAAAACTCCCTTACTAACACGCTTGTGGAACAAAACACGAACATAAAAATGGGTGACGTGGAAACAATGTTACACTTCTCCATCGAATGTTTACGATTAGAAGAAAAAACTCAAATACCACAAAAAAATATAACAGAAAAAAAGATTATTTTCATTAGTTTTAATAATTTAATAAAAACATTGGTCTTGTAAACCAAAAATAAGGGAAACCTTTTAAAACTTCAGAAAAAAAGATTATATCTAATTGTTTTGCAACAATTCAGTTTTTTAAAATCATATTATCAATGGTATTTTGTTTGTATCTTGTACCCTTTAACTGTCCTTCAAATAATAAATGTTGATTACATGATTTACTATGAACCCCAATCTTATTTTAATATTTTACTGCGAAAGGCTTTACCAAAAGTTCTGTGTCACAATATGGGCATACAATTAGCTGACAAATTGATCATAAACGTTTATATTAATGACGTAGCAACACTGTACTGGGTTCAGGAATTGCATAATACAATTTGACACAATACAAGTACGCGTATGTAGGCAGACAGACAGAAGAAACGTTTTCATTGTCATCAATGTATAAAACACATATTTCCATGAAACTGTCGAGACCGTCTTCAATACTCAGACCTTAATGCAGGTATCGATAGTGGCCAAAATGGCGCGGTGGCGATCCAAGCATGATTACTACGTGGTTTTGTTAAGATTTTTTTTTGTCAACTGCGTCGTGAAATGGGCAGTTCATGTTGTTTACCGGGTTGCAATTCTAATTATTGATCTCTGTCTAATATTTCAGCGTTTAAGTTTCCAAAAAAATAAAACATTACGAGACAAATGGTTAAGTGCGTACATCCTGACAATTTCCACGTTAAAGGAACTACAGTGTTACACATAAAACATTTGAACTTAGATTATTTATTAGGGAATACATTTTTCCTATCGTAAATGGTGATGTTTTTCGTGTTCTCTGGGAAATTTAAAATCTTACCAATGGTGTCTAACAACCATGTTTCCTAATCAATCTTCATATCATACGGTCAATCTTCTAACTTCCAGAAAGAATCCAGATCAACAGAGAGAGGAACAGATGAAAAGAGAAGAATTTTTCAAGGAATGGTGTGAAAAGACATTATTCGAACTTTCATTCAGTTTCAAAGTAAGGTTCAGGAAAGAAGTGTGCCTGTTGTGAAAGGTGACTTATTTTCTTGAATATGAAAGATGGCAGCGTAGAATAAATTCCATAATTATCTTTGAGATTTAAAATAACTAGTTTTCATTAATAACTATAGAAGTGTATTGAACGAAAAAAAAACATTTCAAACAAATTTTCGGAAAAAGTGAAAAGAGGTGAAGAAGAGTTAAGTCTAAAAATAACAAAAAGTAAAGAATTGAAATTCAGGAGAAATTAGGCCAAGTACCCTAGATTATGTCAACAACCCCATATTAAAAAGATAAAAGTAAACTGATTTTTATTATTATTAGCAGCAACAGCAGCAGTAGCAGTAGCAGTAGCAGTAGCTGTAGTAGTAGTAGGTTATTATACCTTGTAAGGTTTATCTTGTCTCAGTAGCAATAAAACCAAGTCCGAAAATCTAGTCTTTCAGGTGAAGCTCCCTGTAAAGCAGATTTGAATAATTTCAAGGGAAAAATTGTTCCGGGGCCGGGTATCGATCCCGGGACCTCTGGTTGAACGTACCAGTGCTCTACCACTGAGCTACCCGGGAACTCCACCCGACACCGTCTCAACTTTTCCCTTTATATCCACACAACTCGCGTGGGCTGACGAAACGATAGAGACCCACAACGAGTGCACACAATCTCTGTGTGACTTGGAATTGTGGTTTTCTGTTAACTTACACAGTAACGTATATATTATGCAAATCTAGTCTTTCAGGTGAAGCTCTCTGTAAAGCAGATTTGTCGGGTGGAGTTCCCGGGTAGCTCAGTGGTAGAGCACTGGTATGTTCAACCAGAGGTCCCGGGATCGATACGCGGCCCCGGAACAATTTTTCCCTTGAAATTATTCAAATCTGCTTTACAGGGAGCTTCACCTGAAAGACTAGATTTGCATAATATATACGTTACTGTGTACGTTAACAGAAAACCACAATTCCAAATCACACAGAGATTGTGTGCACTCGATGTGGGTCTCTGGCGTTTCGTCAGCCCACGCGAGTTGTGTGGATATAAAGGGAAAAGTTGAGACGGTGTCGGGTGGAGTTCCCGGATAGCTCAGTGGTAGAGCACTGGTACGTTCAACCAGAGGTCCCGGGATCGATACCCGGCCCCGGAACAATTTTTCCCTTGAAATTATTCAAAACCAAGTCCCTTCAAATGAGGATGGAGATTATTGGAGGGTTGTATATTTTCAGAATTCCTTTCAAAATCTTGTTATTGTACAGGCTGCCGGAACTCAGTTTCTTGAAAGACGAGCTCAGTGACGGAACTACATACACAGTACGAAGAGAGATATTTTATTATTTTATTTTGTGCTACTGAATGTATCAACTAGTCCCTTCCGCCACTGGATGGATGGACGGCACCGCTCCACTCCCCCATCGCCATAACTACACAGACGAAGTAAGACATATCTCCTTTCTCTCTCTTTTCACAGTGAGGCAAGATACATCATACAGGCTTTAGCAGTAATATTGGCTCACCTTGTTCCATTCAGATTGATTGTAGAAGTCAAAGTTTAGGGAGCGAGAGAAGCGAGTTTCCTAATTTTGACGAATCCAATAACTGTATAACATTATAAACGTGTTTAATACGTTATTTTTGAACATTATAAAACAATTAATAAAGAAATAAAATAAAACGTTTATAATTATGGATACCCGCACTATAAAAGCACTAGATTTCCTTCACCGCGTCACGGGTTATCTATGTTTAAGGGGTCGCGCAACGCCAATTTTGGCCATTTCCTTCATTTTTAAATATAGTGCCAAAAATCTATTTTTTTTTATTTTAGTGGGTTATTTTACGACTCTTTATCAACAGCTTAGGTTATTTAGCGTCTGAATGAGATGAAGGTGATAATGCCGGTGAAATGAGTCCGGGGTCCAACACCGAAAGTTACCCAGCATTTGCTCATATTGGGTTGAGGAAAAACCCCGGAAGAAACCTCAACCAGGTAACTTGCCCCGACCGGGAATCGACTCCGGGCCACGTGGTCTCGCGGCTAGACATGCTAACCGTTACTCCACAGGTGTGGACGCCAAAAATCTACGTCTTCATAAGCTATGCTGTAGTGAAGATTTCATTGTGATATCTTTATTGTAAGTTAGAAATATAGCTTATCCCATATTCATTCATAGTTTGTGCCCAAAGGTAGGTCCTTCACTACAAACCCTGCATTCTCCAATCTCCCTCTTTTGCACCTTCCTCTTAGTCTTCGCATAAGATCCTTCAGAGGCGTACGCAGGATTTTGTCAAGGGGGGAGAATATCATAATTCTTTACAATTCACATTATCGGCATTTTATATTTTATGTACCGATATTATTATTATTATTATTATTATTATTATTATTACGTTACGATATATTTATTAATATAATATTCATTAATATCCTTATAGAATCTTTGAAACGTAATATTTTCACAGCCATCCAATTTTTAACAAATTTTAACTTCTGTTTAATTTTGTATAATAAAAAATGCTTGTGTTATTATTACACTTACACAATAATCATTTATATATATATATATATATATATATATATATATATAGTCAATAGTTATTTGAGAGGCTCACAACCAGAGTGGACCAAGTCCACCAGTGATAGTTTGTGGATTAATACAATCTCGGATGAAGAAAACTTAGATTTATTCATTGCCATAACAAACAAAGTCCATAACTCATTTGTTAATCCACAGAGGGCAGCATTTCTTATGGAAGGTGAAGGTTGCTAAGCGTGAGCCAGGAACTTTAATTCATTCATTCATTCATTCATTCATTCATTCATTCATTCATTCATTCATTCATTCATTCAATGTAAAAAAATTGTACAAAATTGTAAAAATTGTAGAAAATTACTAAATTGTAAAACTATAAAAATTTGTAAAAATTGTAATTGTAATATTGTAAAATGTTGACATGTTCCACATCTTAAAGCTTCATTGCTCATGTAAGATCTATGGAATAAAATAAATGAATGAATGAATGAATGAATGAATGAATGAATGAATGAAATGAATGAATGAATTCATTATATTCCATAGATCTTACATGAGCAATGAAGCTTTAAGATGGGGAACAAGTCAAAATTCTACAATATTAGAATTACAATTTTTACAAATTTTTATAATATTTTACAATTTTTACAGTTTTACAATTCAGTAATTTTCTACAATTTTTTTACAATTTTCTGCGATTTTTTACAATATTTTGGCGAGATGTAGAGAGATGAGGTGAGGTCCGAGGATTCGCCAAAAGATTACCCGACATTTTCCTTTTGGTTGGGGAAAACCTCGGAAAAAACCCAATCAGGTAATCAGATCAAAGGGGTGAAATGAAGTGATGCCGAGGACTCGCCATAGACCATCCGGCTTCAGTCCCACGGCTGGGGAAAACCTCAGAAGAAACCATTCAAAGAGACCAAAGGGGGATCCAACCCAAGCCCGAACGCAGCTCCGGATCAGCCGACTCAATATCTCAGAACTATTCCATATGGACTTGGTCCACTCTGGTTGTGAACCCCTCATTTGTATATATATTTTTAGTAGGTTATTTTACGACGCTTTATCAACATCTGAGGTTATTTAGCGTCTGAATGAGATGAAGGTGATAATGCCGGTGAAATGAGTCCGGGGTCCAACACCGAAAGTTACCCAGCATTTCCTCATATTGGGTTGAGGGAAAACCCCGGAAAAACCTCAACCAGGTAACTTACCCCGACCGGAAATGGAACCCGGGCCTCATTTGTATATGATAGGTAAGATACTTTAATGTAATTTCGAGAAAATAAATAAAAAATACAATTTGGCAAGTAATAGGCCTATTTATGTAACGGGACGTTTTCATAATGTTATACTTCCGTTAATGAGTCAATGTTTAGAAAATGAGCAAAGCGAGTTAGATGTTTGAAAGAGAGAATGGTTGTCAAGCTTTTGACTTATAATTATCTCGCGTGACGCGGTGAAGGTCTCACATTGTGAAACGCGAGCACTGGTGTCCAGTTTTATCGGCACAGAGCGTCCGCGAGTAGGTGCAGCAGCAGCAGAGAGCTGTTTTACAGAGTAGAGTCGGTGTCCCAAGAGACGTGGCGGCAGGTAACTGCTACCAGCTACCAGCTTCTAGCCCCTAATGAAAAATACACGGCATTTAGTAGTCCCAGACCCAGATTACACGGCACTTAGAGGGGGGGCAGAGCACAGCACTTAAAATTACTCCCACCCCCCGCCCGTTTCCATATTATGCTCTTAATTAATTCAAGGCACCTCTCCCGTCTATATCGCAGACATTAAACACATTAGCTTTTTATTCGAGCCAACAACTGCAGTTCCACACACACTCGCTGGGGATATGAATAAGTTATAACAACGAAAAATATATAAAGCACGCGGGTTATAGGAAGCTGGATTTTATCAGGCTTTTCATGAACCGGCGAGGAGGACAGAGTTCGAGACCCTGAAGTCAAATGGTGTCGCGTGAAGATTTCATGACCCCGTGAAGCTGGTGTCATTCCTGCTGTCCTTTCCATCATCGTCATCGTCAACATTATTGGCAACATTTTTATCATTATCATCGTCGTCAGCCGGTATTATCATCGTGTTGTAAACATCATCCCCATTATCACCAACGCAATCATCAGCATTATCATCGTTATCAACATCATCGTCAATGTTAACATCGTCGTCGTCGTCACCGTCACTGTTTCGTCGTCAACAACATTGTCAATATTAACACCCTCAACATCAACATCGTCGTCGTCAACATCAACATTGCAACACTGTCATCGTCAACTTCAACAATGCCGTCGTCAACATCAACATTGTCGTCAACATCAACATTGCAACACTGTCATCGTCAACATCAACAATGCCGTCGTCAACATCAACACTGCAGTCTTCAACATCAACACTGCCGTCGTCAACATCAACACTGCCGTCGTCAACATCAACAACGCCACCATCGTCAACATCAACATTGTCGTCGTCAACATCAACATTGTCGTCCTCAAAATCAACATCGTCGTCCTCAAAACCAACATCATCGTCTTCAACATCAGCATCGTCGTCCTCAACATCAACACTATCGTCCTCAACATCAACATTGTCGTCGCCAACATTAGCATGTCGTCGTCAACATCAAAACTGCCGTCGTCAACATCAACATCGTCGTCAACATAAACATCAACATTGTCGTCGCCAACATTAACATGTCGTCGTCAACATCAAAACTGCGTCGTCAACATGAACATCGTAGTCAACATCAACATCAACATCGTCGTCCTCAAAATCAACATCGTCGTCCTCAAAATCAACATCGTCGTCCTCAAAATCAACATCGTCGTTCTCAAAATCAACATTGTCGTCGTCAAAATCAACATCGTCGTCCTCAACATTAACATTGTCGTCCTCAATATCAACATTGTCGTCCTCAACATCAACATCGTCGTCGTCAACATCAACATCGTCGTCAACATCAACATCGTTCCGGTCAACATCAACATCGTCGCCGTCAAACTCAACATTGTCTTCGTCAACATTGTCTTCGTCATCAACCTCATCATTGTCGCCGTCAACATTAACTTTGTCATTGTCAACATCAACATTGTCGTCGTCAACATCATCGTCGTTGTCAAATTAACAGTCGTCAACATCAACATAGTTGTCAACATCGTCGTCATCATCCCCATCGTCGTCACTGTCATCGTCAATATCACCATCAGCAGCAGCTGCAACATCATCTCCATCTTCTCCACCAACACTACCACTTGTAAGTTTCCATGTTCACATAAATGAACAACAGTTTTTTTTATCTTTTTGTTTACGTGAGAACACTTGTTTAATTGCTAATTCCACACAAGTTATTCATCAATTAGGTTATTTATAACCTTACATTTTTCTGTATAGGTAATACGGAGCCATTGTCGAAGGATAAGAAGGGAGAAATTGTGCAATGAAAATATTATTTATTAGATAGAGGAAACTTCTTCAAAGTAGTTTCGTGTGTCTTGTGCCTAATTTTCAACATCTCTCGATGATAAAGCCTAGATATTTGGTCAGAACTCGTCAGACAACTGGTCAACATTTGGATCCATCTTCTATCACAAATCTCAAAGTACCGTACATATCTACGTACAATGAAATAGATGTTTTAGCAACAGCTGATTGTACATCAGAAACCCCCCCCATAAAATCTACGACAATTCAATCCCAGTCTTTGGTGAGAAACCGCGACTGACTGGGATACTTGACAGTTTTATATGTCGATAACTGTGGATAACTGCTCTGCCGACGCGTCGACTCTTGGCTTCTACAAAAATCGAAACTCTAATCTATATTGAAGCCTTATAAACTTATTACTTACATAAACAAAGTTTGGCGCGCGCTCAATCACTGGTGGGCCCCGCAGGAAGGGATTAGATGCGAGGGGCTCTGGGGGAAATGGAAGTATCGACTGCGTAGTGGTGATTCCAGCTCGTCTACAAGCAAACCGGGTCACCCCAATCAGTCTTCAGAACTGCGGGCCTGACTTCAATCCATTGCCCGTGAAAATCTGAGATTTTCTTACTAAAGTGAGTCAGGGTTTGATCCCAGTCAGTTCTTCAACATTTATTTCTGTGGCCAGGAGAACTATAGTTCACATGTTCTGCGATTCATCATCTCTGTATTCCTCATCTTTCACTGTTGCTACCTCTCGTCACTGGAACTCTCTGCCGCCTGAAGTCAAGGGCTGCCGAACATTGAAATCTTTCAAATCCAAGTTAGAAAATTATCTTATGACGAGTTGCCAAACTAACTTACTATTATGACAAGTGTTGTATTGCATGTTTCCACGTATTCACATTTTTTATGTTCTAGTGATATTTAACTTATTTTATATTTTTGTTTTCATATTTTCCGATAATGGTATATCTATAATGTGATAAGTTGAGCTATATATAATCATAATTTTCCTTACTTTATGTACTTAAAAATATTGTATTCATTATATGCTTTGTACTGCACTATTTTATTATTACTATTAGTATTATTATTCCCATTATTATTATTATTTTTTATCCTTATTATTATTATCATCATCATCATCATCAATAATTGTCTTTTTTTACACTTTATACTTTGTATGTCTCATTTATGTTGACCTGCTGTTCACATTTTATTATGCTTTTTTCTTTCTTTGTGTATGTTACAATATATATTATGTCTGATTTCTACTTACTTGTTGTTTACATTTTATTATTATTATTATCTTATTCAGTTTTGTGTGTAAAATTGTAGTGTACTTTGTAAATTTGTAGTGTTTTTTGTAATGCAGTTTTACTCCTGGTTGAGTGTTAGAGAAGGCCGTATGGCCTTAACTCTGCCAGGTTAAATAAATTATTATTATTATTATTATTATTATTATTATTATTATTATTATTATTATTATTATTATTATTTCAATTTCGTTTGATGTGGAGAACACTCATGGAATCAATTTTCGGTCGAAAATACGTTCTTTTTGTGCGAAATGTGATACATCATAGGCTAATATCTATGTAACTAAACTCAAAAAAATTGATGCGAACAAATGCAACTTTCCATTCTACAAAGGAATTTTACAATGTTACATTTTTTCGGATCAAATTTATGCACATTTAAAGTACAAAACAAAAATCTTTCAATAATATATTATCGTAACACACTGCCCTCTTTAGAAGAAGAAATGTCAGAAGGAAGCGAAATAGAGAGAGGTGTACGTCAAGGATGTCCTTTATCTCCTATCCTGTTCAACATCTACTTGGAGTTTACAATTAATATTTGAGGAGAAAAATTCGCTCCGGCGCCGGGGATCGAACCCGGGTCCTTGGTTCTACGTACCAAGCGCTCTGACCACTGTGCTACGCCGAATTCAATCCACGGCACCGGATCGAACCTTCCTCCTTCAGTGTTTCCCTTTGTGGCCTCACTCCAAGTTAGGCATATATGTTGACATTTTACGTCCTAGTAAACTGCCATTATACAAGGGGCGCACTCAACTGAGTGACTTGTTTGGCCGGGATTCCGCAGTTACGTGCACAGTAATCTGTACAAATATATTCACTGCTAGCTATGAGATCATTAAAGATTTTTTATTAATTTGTCCTACAGAACAATATCTGTGCACTTAACTGCGGAATCCCGGCCAAACAAGTCACTCAGTTGAGTGCGCCCCTTGTATAATGGTAGTAGTAGTAGTAGGGTTTAAGAAGGGCGCGTCAGCTACTATGGCTATTTGCGCCCTTATCTAAAATTCTTAATATAACAAATACATAAATAATATAATAATCAGAGTGCTAAAAGAATTAAACAGCGTTGTCACCATAAAACGAGGCACACAAATGCAGTATACATAAGGTGATTTCTACAGAATCATAAAAGTGAGTAATTCTACCACACTAGGTGGTATTCAAAACTAACAAATAAAACACTAAAACTAAGGCCACCAGAGATAACTTGTGAATCATATTTTAAAACCATAAAATTTTATAAAATATTCGGATGTATAAAGTCCGAAATGTCAACAATGTAAAATCAAATATGAAACAAATGTAACCTCCGGATGTAAAGGGTCCGGAGGATAAGTAAAACGGATCAATAAAAACTAAATCACCTTATCCAAACCTGTATTTGATAAAAATCTCAGAACTGCATTTGTACAATTAAAATCATTTCCAAGAGCGTCACGTAATGTCGGCCGAATTCCATAGTGCCTCCGTGCACGGTCATTTGTATAATGGTAGTTGACTAGGATATAAAATGTCAACGTATATGCCTAACTTGGAGTGAGGCCACAAAGGGAAACACTGAAGGAGGGAGATTCGATCCGGTGCTGTGAATTGAATTCGGCGTAGCTCAGTGGTCAGAGCGCTTGGTACGTAGAACCAAGGACCCGGGTTCAATCCCCGTCGCCGGAACGAATTTTTCTCCTCAAATATTAATTGTCAACATTACAGATATTATTCTGTAGGGCAAATTAATAAAAATTCTTTAATGATTTACTTGGAGGACTTACTGAAGAAGTGTTTTCAGAACATGGAAGTGATAGTAGGAGGAAGGAGAATAAAGTGCATAAGAATTGCTGATGATATGGCGAATATTAGATTTTGCGATATGTTGTGTATCTTGATGGTATCTTCATTGTGACAGAAAATGACATGCATATTTATATTATTTTTCTCTCTAACCTGCTGTTCAACCATCCCGGGTAAACTGGGAATTCCAATTGTTTTTCAGAAATATTTATTATTAGTATAAGACATAGATAAGGTTCTAAATTTAAATATTCTAATGTTATATTTACTTACTTACAAATGGCTTTTAAGGAACCCGAAGGTTCATTGCCGCCCTCACTTAAGCCCGCCAGCGGTCCCTATCCTGTGCAAGATTAATCCAGTCTCTATCATCATATCCCAACTCCCTCAAATCCATTTTAATATTATCCTCCCATCTACGTCTCGTCCTCCCTAAAGGTCTTTTTCCCTCCAGTCTCCCAACTAACACTCTATATGCATTTCTGGATTCGCCCATACGTGCTACATGCCATGCCCATCTCAAACGTCTGGATTTAATGTTCCTAATTATGTCAGGTGAAGAATACAATGCGTGCAGTTCTATGTTGTGTAACTTTCTCCATTCTCCTGTAACTTCATCCCTCTTAGCCCCAAATATTTTCCTAAGCACCTTATTCTCAAACACCCTTAACCTATGTTCCTCTCTCAGAGTGAGAGTCCAAGTTTCACAACCATACAGAAGAACCGGTAATATAACTGTTTTATAAATTCTAACTTTCAGATTTTTGGACAGCAGACTGGACGATAAGAGCTTCTCAATCGAATAATAACAGGCATTTCCCATATTTATTCTGCGTTTAATTTCCTCCCGAGTGTCATTTATATTTGTTACTGTTGCTCCAAGATATTTGAATTGTTCCACCTCCTCGAAGGATAAATCTCCAATTTTTATATTTCCATTTCGTACAATATTCTGGTCACGAGACATAATCATATACTTTGTCTTTTCGGGATTTACTTTCAAACCGATCGCTCTACTTGCTTCAAGTAAAATTTCCGTGTTTTCCCTAATCGTTTGTGTATTTTCTCCTAACATATTAACGTCATCCGCATAGACAAGAAGCTGATGTAACCCGTTCAATTCCAAACCCTGCCTGTTATCCTGAACTTTCCTAATGCCATATTCTACAGCGAAGTTAAAAAGTAAAGGTGATAGTGCATCTCCCTGCTTTAGCTCGCAGTGAATTGGAAAAGCATCAGATAGAAACTGACCTATACGGACTCTGCTGTATGTTTCACTGAGACACATTTTAATTAATCGAACTTGTTTCTTGGGAATACCAAATTTAAATGTTATATTTTCAAAAGGAAAATATTTTACAAGTAAATGTGCATTGAATCTAAGTGATCTTGGCTAGGTGATAGGTACTGTTTTGTTTCCCTAAAGTTTTCAGCACTTACTGATAGAGAGATCATTTGTCAATGTATGTTTGTGCGAGATCGTGCGTATTTGCTTGGTTTCCGCACAAAACCAATCCGCACAAAAGCCTAAAATTCCACATTCAGTATTCCCAACCTAACACACATAACAATTTCCCTCTTCTTACCGCTTAAGCGCCATATTGATTTTACTGCTTTAGGCTTTTAACATATTCTTTTAGAGACGTTCAATATAGTAATAATTATAAATTGAAACTTACCACTGCAATTTCACCTAAATTGCACTGTTAATTATTGTTTTTAAATATTTACAAAAATTAAGTAAACTCTACAACTCCACTAAAGTTACTGCATTCGTGATGCAAGTAACATTAGGAAGCCGTGAAAAAATCAACAAGATTCCAGACTCATCATAGACTGGGGGAAAAAAAAGATAGACGTATATCACGGCCTGCTGGAGTATAGTAAACACAGAAAACATTTTAAAGCAACAATGTTGAAGATAGACATTTTTGTTTTGCAAATTTTCCGTCATTGAACAGAAACCAAGATGGAGATTTCATTGCAACTAATTAGAAATTCCTCTTTCAGGTATGTAATAAACGATCTTCGCTCAAAATAATGTACGATACACGAGCGGTATGTTTTCTTTCAATTCTCGGAAATTAAAAAAGCTCAACTACGTTTCGCTTTTTCGTACTTTTACTCGAACATGAAAACTTCAACATACCGCTCTTGTAACGCATATTACTATTCCCAAGGACCTATTGTTTAAGAAATATTTTGAGGTCTGCACTGTTAATTTCAGAGCTCCAGGATCAAGAAACTTTTTACTCTGTACTATATTCTTTCTCTCATTTATTTTCAGTAGTTTTGGTTAATAACAATTTTAATCTTACAGTTCAATTGAATATTTTGCTTTAGAAATATCATAATTGTTTTGAAAGTGGAAAAATGAAAGGCATTAACTCATTTGTAACATCCTTGATATGGAAGAAACAGCTATAAAATATTTACCAGTTATGTTTTTGTGAACTAATTCGATGGCATGAGATTTGCATAGCTTTCACATGGAAATTATGAGAATTAATCTCTTTTTGCTTGAAACAGAGACTTGTGTTTTACACTTTTTGTTAATAAGATTTGAAGTGAGTTCACAAATCTTGTAACATCCGTGACGGAACCTTTATTTTCTGCAGTAATAATACATTTTATTCAACAACGTTTTTTATGTAAAATGATACTGATCTTATAAATTGGTTCTAATAATAAAAGTTGACAAAAACGATTTCATTTTCAGTAGAGTTTCAAAATAGTAAAAATGTAACATCCGTGACAACTGGAATGGCTACGTTACGAAACTTGGTATTATGATTTTATACAGACGTTCATGTGGTTATAGGCGTAGTAGATCAACTATTGATCAGATTTTTTGTATTCGACAGATAATGGAGAAAAAAATGGGAGTATAAGGGTACAGTACATCAGTTATTCATAGATTTCAAAAAGGCATATGATTCGGTTAAGAGAGAAGTTTTATATGATATTCTTATTGAATTTGGTATGCCCAAGAAACTAGTTCGATTAATTAAAATGTGCCTCAGTGAAACGTACAGCAGAGTTCGTATATGTCAGTTTCTGTCAGATGCGTTTCCAATTCACTGCGGGCTTAAGCAAGGAGATGCACTATCACCTTTACTTTTTAACTTTGCTCTAGAGTATGCCATTAGGAAAGTCCAGGATAACAGAGAGGGTTTGGAATTGAACGGGTTACATCAGCTTCTAGTCTATGCGAATGACATGAATATGTTAGGAGAAAATCCACAAACGATTAGGGAAAACACGGAAAGTTTACTGGAAGCAAATAAAGAGATAGGTTTGGAAGTAAATCCCGAAAAAGTCAAAGTATATGATTATGTCTCGTGACCAGAATATTGTACGAAATGGAACAATAAAAATTGGAAATTTATCTTTTGAAGAGGTAGAGAAGTTCAAATATCTTGTAGCAACAGTAACAAATATAAATGATACTCCGGAGGAAATTAAACACAGAATGAATATGGGAAATGCCTGTTATTATTCGGTTGAGAAACTTTTATCATCCAGTCTGCTGTCAAAAAATCTGAAAGTTAGAATTTATAAAACAGTTATATTATCGGTTGTTCTTTATGGTTGTGAAACTTGGACTCTCACTTTGAGAATAAGGTGCTTAGGAAAATATTTGGGGCTAAGAGGGATGAAGTTACAGGAGAATGGAGAAAGTTACACAACACAGAACTGCACGCATTGTATTCTTCACCCGACATAATTAGGAACATTAAATCCAGACGTTTGAGATGGGCAGGACATGTAGCACGTATGGGCGGATCCATAAATGCATATAGAGTGTTAGTTGGGAGGCCGGAGGGAAAAAGACCTTTGGGAATGCCGAGGTATAGATGGGAAGATAATATTAAAATGGATTTGAGGGAGGTGGGATATGATGATAGAGAATGAATTAATCTTGCTCAGGATGGGGACGAATGGCGGGCTTATGTGAGGGCGGTAATGAACCTCTAGGTTCCTTAAAAGCCAGTAAGTAAGTAAGTAAGTGAGTAAGTAAGTAAGTAAGTAAGTAAATAAGTAAATAAGTTCAAATTTTAAATCCTCGCCCCTGAAAAGTGTAAAAAATGATATAAAGTATAATATTTTTCCTTGGAGCCGCAGAAATTGTCGCTAGTAAAAGTGGTAATTTTAGTTTCATGCTGCACCAGGTTCCTGAAGGTTTATTTCCTAGTTCTAGTCCTGTTTCCTTTATTGAGTATGCAGAGGGCACAGGATCATGAGGACAAAGTTTAAAGCAGGGGTCGTCAGGAGGGTACACGCTCGTGCTAGCGCCTCTTACCCTAGAGCCCTCTAGTGAATTTGTAGGAGCGGACGGGTAAGTAATATTTCAGTGGCGGCTTTTCGTTCGTACCATAAATTACGTAACTCAGTGGAATTCAATAGCACTGATAGTGTAAACTCAACAAAAGATTGTAATAAATTAATAAAGAAACACAAACAGCATTCGGTTTTGTTCAATAGTATAATTTTATTCTTGCATTGTATTTACGAGCATTTTTCAATTGAATTAGAAATGGATATCGACGCAGATAGACTTGTTATGTGCATGCAAGGACCCCCACTTTCTAGTATAAATTGATAAAAAAATAATGAAGAAACCTAATAGGCTATATAAGGTACGGGAAAAAGTTTTGAAAGAAATTTATGTACTTATAAAACCAAGTACATAAATTTTTGGATTTGGAAGATGAATCGAACAAACTTCTTTTTCTTTCAAACGCATAAAATAATCGATCATTGTTACGATTTTATTGTCGGTTGCTATCAAGTCGCAATTGAGAATAGCAATGTATGGAAAACAAACTACGTACGTTGTGGCGAAACTCTGTTCGAAACTGTCGACAGTTCTATAAAGACCGAAACAGTCTTGTTCAGTATCAGACGGCCGAGACGAAACTGTCTCGTCTAAGACACGATGTGCGATGCAGTATTTTGCGGGGCTAGGGAAACGTTCTCTGACTAACTGCACATCAGTATAGGAATTATTAGTAGTAATAATAATAATACCTCTTATATTGGTGTTTTTAACTGCTCCGCCATTTCGACTTTTTCGTCGTCTTTTAATTTTTCGTATTCATTAGCATGACAGTTGTCATAGTGACGCTGAAGATTATATTTTCTTATCACATTGGGTACCTTACTGCAAATTAAACATCTTGCTGCATTTTCAAACTCTTAAAAAAAAATGCCTCCTCCCATGAAGGGTTAAACAACGTAGGGGTGGAAGACCTACGTAAATCACTATTTGAACTTTCTGCCATCGTGTACGTACACAAACCACTCACAAGTGTCTAGTACTTACTACTCTAGTCTCCACTGATCTTTCGCATCCACTAAGGCCAGATTCCTCTCTCTCCCTCCCATGAAGCATGCACGGATGTACCCAATACCCATTTCAACGAGTGCTGACGACCACTGGTTTAAAGTGAAAGTTTCTGGGGCAACTTCGAAGCAACCACCATTTTTATAACAAGATTTTATACCACATTTTTATCGCTCATTATTCCAACGTTTCATATTTACAAAATAGCATTAATCGGGTTCAATAACGGTACCAAACTAGTCCTCCGAGAATAAACCAACGCACACCAACAATAAAGATAAAATTGACCGTTGATGCACCATGGAGAAAGGTGAAAGAAAAACGGCAGAACCTCTGGGAAAACCCTTGAAACATTATCTTTGTCTGCCATGAACGACATATTCACCGATGTCGGGAATTGAACCTGCAGTCTGTCGGATAGCGAGTGGTCTGTTTTGTTTCCCTCACTGCCCGCCTCCTCTGGGAGCGCTCCTTCTTGAAATGACGTTAAAAGCTTTGCCATGCATTATTTACCGAAGCTAGAATGCGCGGTGTCCAGGGCAACGGTGAACTCTCGGTCGCGTCTTACAGTACACACAATCTCAAACCTTCATTCCTGATCATTATATAGAGTGGAAAATGTTCAATGTTCTTAGCACAGAATAAATGAAAAAGTCCTCTACCATTTTGTTCCTTTGCGCTTAGATTTCCCACAAATAATCATTTCACATGATAATTTTTATCTCATTATCTCTTAAATACGTTAAGAAATATAGTTTCACACTAAATTTATTTAGGTTATTTTTGACATTATATAGGGGAGAAGTGGGTACAGTAAGACAGGGAGAACAGTGAGACATTTTTATTAGATGGTAAATTTTGATTTTGAAATGTTGGTAACAGTGGTATGTTGCATGAGTAAAGTAACAGTATTTTCATACTCGATTTGATTCTAGTTATAAAGGTGAGTCATGAAAAAATAATTAATAATTTTTCACTCTAGAAGTAAAATTTTGGCTTGTGTTTAATGAAGGTTATATTGGATATGCAAATGAGATATAAATATGAATGTTTTGTTACTTAATACTATGGTATTTGAGATTATGTTTGGCAAAGTTTCGTCTTTCTTGTTTTAATTTTGAAGTGATGGCGTTATTTTTAAATTAACTATGAGTAAAGGGAACAGTGAGACATGCCATTGAAGGGTACACTGAGACGTCTCACTGTTCCCATGTACCAATGATTTGCAAAAACAAACTGTAATTATATTACATTTACCAGTAAGTAACATTAAAAATGAACATACTAGTAACCAATTTAGGAACTGTAGCTTAAAATAATGGATACATTACATTTTAATGGTTTCATAAATAAAAAATTATTCACAAAATTTAAGAAAATGTCAAAAAATTATAAAGAATTACATTAAATTCCTATAATTATAAGCTTTGTTATCACCAAAAACTCATTTCATTTTTTCGCAAAAGTTTGAAATGTCATGGAAAATTCAATTTTCTAAATGTTCCAGATGTTTCAATGGTTTCGAAGTCAGACATCAAAATGATTCTAAATAAGCCTACAGAACATGTCAAGATAAAGAGACAGCAAATTTTTGTTTCCTTTTGAAATAAATGTAAATCATTTCAGTGCCCGTTAATAGAAACTGTGGTGTCTCACTGTACCCTCCTGAATGGGAACAGTGAGACATTTGCATTTTCTTTTACAAACACGTATTGTATATTATGTTCTTTATCTATTAACATTTTTGTTTATGTATTATTATACTCCATGTTTTAATGTCTATTTCTATTGCATTTGATTTTAAAAATACTTGAATTATCACTTGCATATATGTCTTAATATTTTGTGTCTCACTGTACCCACTACTCCCCTACTTCAAATATAGCTTCCTGCCGTGACATTGCCAAATTCTTGGAAGACGGAGGACTCCATCTGCAGCAGCATTTCTGGATATCTCTCTCACTGATAATCTAAAGCTCTTCGGATGTTAAACTCTTGGTAGGAAGCGAATGCCTCGCTTCCACCCAACTTGCATTAGTTCAGTATGGTAGGACTTCCCTCCCACAGGCTTCTGAGTTGCATGTTCTTCTCTCACAACTTGGATTTTATGAAACATCTTTGTTCGTAATTAATTTGGAGAGTGAGTAGCGAAATCCGGTTTCGTAAGTCAGCTATAACGGCTGCAAGAGATAATTATGTTGACAACACATTACCCCTTTACTGGTTAGATGATCGTTTATGGTGAGGAATGTGTACATGAGGTTAGCTGTCGGCTGGTCGGTCTTGGTCCTTCATGGGCTGTCGCTCCACGAATTTTTATTTATGTAATTTCCTTTATTGATTTCGCTAAGAACTGGTTATGCACACTGGATTCCATAAATGCCGTCTCGTTTCTGTTGTTACTGACAGCGAAAACTGCGTCTTGTACCTCCGATCCTACTGCACACGTGCGGCTGACTCACTGTATTTTGTATTCCTGTTTTCAGTGGTGTTCATGCTAGAGTAGTAGCTACACAATTAAAACCGTTTTGCTATGTAAGCCAGCATTTCAGAGGTGCAGCGGCACGACATTGCTCATAAGAATGGTTATCTGTGTGTCTGTTGTATAGGGTAAAGTTACCTAATTCCGTGATACCCCTAATCCCATGATAAAATTTCAATTTACTGCCATGGAATTGTGATCTCTGACTTTTAAGTTTTTGAAATACCCAACAGATGCCAGGAGATGTCTTCTTTTCAATTCTATTGACTACCCGCCTTTTGAATAGAAGCAGTCGACAGCAGAAGCTTTTGTTCAGTGAAAGGTGGCTGACCAATAAGTTCTTCTTTCTCTTGTGACCGCTCCTGAAGAAACATTTTATATTTGAGGTAATAATTAATATAGCATTATAAAAATGATATATTACTGTAGATTAAAGTCAGCTGAATCAATGTGTATGATTATTTAAACATTGTGAGACAATAACAATGGTACAGGAGCTTTCCCATTTTCGGATTTATTTTCATATTTCTCCTTCCTGGCTCACTCGACCAGTGATGCCAACGCTAAATTGTGAAAATTAATGTCTATGAAAGAAAATAGTTCGTGAAAATAATAATAGAAATAAGTTATAGAAAACATCAATTATAATTATTATAAAATAATAGGACATATATTTAACTTAATTACTGCTGTTAGAAATATAAATAACTGCATTATAATTCAATTTATTCAAATTTAATTTTATATTGAAATTAACTTTCAGTTTATTTATTTATAATATATTAATATAGCCTATACAGGGACACCATTTTATTTTTACTTCAACTTTTATTGTACCTGCGTTTCTAAATGTACTTGACTCCCACCCCTTTCACTAATGTCCTTGCTAACGTCAGTCACACAAACTTACGGCCGCTGTTGCTAGCAGTGAAATAAACAGTACAGAATACAGTGTGTTTCACAAATATGTTGCATTTTCTATAGAAGAAAGAGCTTATATTATTGAAGTTTATTTTCACACAGGTATGGTGTGTAGCATAACTGAATTTATCTGTGTGGACTGAGCACAAGTGAAGATTAGAGTTACCGAAAGTACGGTACCCTATAATATGGTACGGTACTTAACAGCATTATTTAAACAAGAGTTTTGTTTTACTGTTTGTAGGATGAAGAACGATGATGGAACTGGAATTACAATATAACCGAATATGAACAACAGTTTTTCTTTTTTTTTTTTCACAATTTTCTGATTATATCATTACGGAATATTTTCGTAGAAATGTCATTAATCTGGTAGATAAATTTAGAGCAACAGATTGTACAGAAAGAAAGAAAAGTGTAAGATGGCGAACAAAGGTGACAGAAGATGCTGTAGAATATGCTAGAGAAAGAATACAGCGAGGTCCTAATAAGTCCGTCAAGAAGTTAACTGTAGAAATTGGGGTTTCTTACGGAAGTGCTCACAAAATTCTGAGGAATAAATTAGGTTACTAATATGCTGAATAAAGTAGACATTGCATAATGTATATAACCGCCTGAAGACTTGAGTTTGTGAAAAAAAATTGTTACTATTCTACTGTTTTTTGATAAAATACTGTAAAGTAATGACCAAACTGAAAATCGTAATACTATATTTCCCTATAACATAAATGGATACACTACTTTTCTATCCTCCTATAGCTAGTAAAATGATTTGTTTACATATTGCACTAGCAACTCCAAACTCCTGTAATGGAAGGGGGATAACAGTATTTCCGAGTATAGTCAGGTTAATGTTAAAAATGTTAGTAAAAATAAAGTGATGTCTCTGTAATATGTATTCCTATAGTTACACAAGTATTTTCTATGAAATTTGTCACTTAGGCCCCTTTTTCAATGTTGTAATTTCTTGCTTAATCCATATTGAAACAATATACCATGACTTTAATGTGTTTTTCCAAATACAGTTTGTTTTCTGAGCAATTAATGAGGATTATTTTAGTATCACGGAATTAGGTTATCACTCACTTAGTTAGGAAACCACTATCACGGAATTTGGATCCCTGTCACGGATTTAGGAGCCAGTGTATAACAATGAAGAATCATATATTATATACCAAACTTGTGGAACTGTTGACACTGAATGTTGTAAAAACTGTAGCTAAAGGTCCAAAAACGTCATTTAGATGTTATTTGAAAATTGTTACTACAATTTTGGCATAAATATAGACTTTATTAAATATGTCACGGAATTAGGCAACCTTACCCTACAACTTACTAGCATAGAAATGGGAGGGGTATGAAGTACTTGTTGTAAAATAATAAACTTCAAAATGTGACGGCATTAATGGAATAGACTGTACTGAACCTAACTAATGGGAAATTCGGCAGTGATGACCAAAACGGACTGAATTCCCTTAACTACAGAGTTGTCAATTCCGGTGAGCTATTGAAAATTCAGAGAAATGTAGATGCTCTGAGAAAACCTGGTCCACGCTGGTTTCGATCTATATAGGAAAAGTAATATCTGAATGCACATAGATATAGAAAACCCCATCCTTACTCTGGCTGAACACTACGATGTTATTCATGTGATGGGCTGGAAGGTGCGGGTTGTTTGAACTAGGAACAAATATTTGAAAACAGTAATACCAACAAAACAAATTAAAAATTGCTCAATATCGCCATGCTCTGCTTCTACAGAGGGGGGTGGAGAGAGCAGATCAAATGCGAGCGCGTTCCCTGGGGTGTGTGAAGAACTCGCAACAATATTTCGATATCACGGCTCACTGCTGGTTTTATTAAATAAAGCAAACAAAGTTGCTGTCCTAACAGGCTCCAGGTAACAGTTACAATTACTTTATTAGCCTACATGGTTCTGTTGTAGCTCAGGCAATGGTATTAAAATGAAAATTTAGTCGAACGAGTGTGTGGGTACAAAATTGTGATTTATTAGAGATACGGATCATGACGGAAATATGCTATAGGCCTATATAATAAATAGAGCGAATAAAAATACGAAATTTTATATTCTAAAGTATGAAGAAGTGAGTGGGAACCAGACATTTTATGTTTCAGGCAATAGCTAATCTGGGTCTAGGGAGCGGTGACCAAAGCTTGAACTGCAGTGATTACATGCGAAACACAGTCTATGAAGTAAGGAGACGGAGGAAAGGTAGTTGTTATGAAAACTGCAACCAGTGTTTGTTCTTGCACTAACATCTTGATCAATTCCGCGGAAAAAATCTCAAGCTTTGCTGTATCGGTAATGTCACTGCTGTCATCATGACCAGTGAATAATATACGATTTTTCTTGCTTCTTTTTTTAATTTCCTCTTGAATATAATTAGGAATTTTCTGATTTCTTCTCTTGATACTTGGTCGAGAAATTCGTAGTTTTTAAAAATTGAAAACTTCTTATGAAAAAGTAATTTAAGCTATTTTAATCATTACTCTTTTGATAAATTCTACTCTATTAAAAAGCTTTAGAGCACGAGATATTTCAAACCATATTAGGTAGCCGACTTCCTTACATTTATTTATGTCGTCTTTCTTTTCCTGGCTATGATTTAAGATTCCTGGCGTTTAACAGTTCGTTGGCACATAATATTGAATCAGTTTTCTACACTATTACTATTAAATGAAAAACTAATAAGTAGTTACCCTGATCTGAAGATTAAGAAGATTAAAATTGACATAAAATCTAATAATTTTATCTTTCTAGGGAGTAGATCTAAAAATGTCAATATTCATGCACGTACAGAAGAATTATAGAGACACATACTTAGCGGCCAATAATAATAATAATAATAATAATAATAATAATAATAATAATAATAATAATAATAATAATAATAATAATAATAATAATACATTATTCAGCGTGACAATTAATATTTCTATATACTCCTAATTGAATCGTTGAGCAAAGTAAACATATTACATTTTGTCCGACAGAGCAACAGAAAAGTTCTCCTTCTCATTCCTAACGAAATCACCTCTTCTGCTTGTGGAGACAGAGTTTGTAGAGCGACATGATACCGCCACTGCTTGCCTTCAGTACTTGAATGAAACACACAGTAATGTACAGGAAACTCCTCGTACCCGTTTGAATGTCTGTGATTACACGATGTAATCACGACACCCGCATGGTCACCGCTGGTCTAGGGCATTTCCTAACCGGAAATTTCGTCACCGTTACAGCTTGTCACCTATTTTTTGTCACTAGTTTTTGGTCACCAAATACATTTTGTCATCATGTCTTTTGTCACTGAGAAGATTTTGTCACCGAAGATATTTTGTCATCATATACATTTTGCCATCATTTTTTTATACTGAAGGGATTTCGTCACCAAAATAATAATTGTACTGTAGGTATGTTGTAAATTAGATGACGTAGCTTCCGCTGCAGTTCCAGCTTCAGCTTTCATTGCTTCCACACATTCCGCAGCTCCAATTCTATCCCAATTTGCTGAGTGGTTCGAATTCTCTGTAGGTTCTTTTATAATGGTTTTCTTATCTGAGGAAATAGTCATCAATGAATTACAAATGTCGCGCTGATCACACCTCCATACAATCCCGGGCTTTGTAACTTTGTTCTTTGTATACATACGTCCATTATAGATTAATTTATTTCTTGCTCTATTACTTTTTACGAATCGAAATAATTCCACTATACTTTAACTTGAAGATTTTGTAACCAATGAATCCCGTAACTTGAAGATTTCGAATCCAAAAAGTCAGTGTATCCTTGGAAACGAAATGAAAAATATGAACACAATGACGTAGGAGGTTTTATATAACGAACCATTTTATATAGGCATCATCAAGCGAAGCGACACGAAAGGGATAAAAGTTGTGGTGGCAAATAGTGATGAGGAAATTAAATTGGTGATAAAATATGGTGGTGACAAAAGTGATTTGGTGACAAAATATAGTGGTGACAAAAGTGAATCGGTGACAAAATATTGCAGTGACAAAATGTAATATGTGACGAAATCACCGGGTGACAAAAATTCGGTGACGAAAATTCCGGACGAAAATGTTTCATATTTCATAATATTTGGACATAACATAGTCTCCATATTTTAAAATAATTTTCATATTTCTTTCATATTTTTACATTTTCAAATATTTATCAAATGTTGATAATTTACAAGTATTTTCAAATATTTATCAAATATTGATAGTTTACAAGTATTTTCATTTAACTGTAACAAAATAATTGATAGGGTTGTCTTTGCCAGGCTTCAGCTTCGGTATTGCAAGCTTCCTCTCTTCATGCTCACTTTACAGTATGAGGAGCGTTTTTTCAAAACTCGATAGATGCAAAATTTTATGAAATTGAGTTGTACATCATGTCACTACAATTTTTTTACTGTGCATCCAACTGTGAAGTCAGATTTTTCATAACGCGACACATGCAGCGTGTCGAGGATGTTAACCTTGATAGGTTTTTTCAAAACTCGATAAATGATTTAATTTAAATAAAGCAAACTCGATAAATGCAGCGTGAATAAGCAGATTTTGTACTGCCTAAGCACTTTCCAGGAACACGTGTGCTGTCTGGGATAGCATTTATATAAATAAATTTATAGTTTATTGTTGTACCAGGAGCAACCAAGATTAATTTTGTTTACTGATTGTAGCTTACTTTTATTGGTCTTAAAGAGGTGTAACACCGTATTATACTAAATGTCTGGATCAGAAGATAATATTACAAGTTACAGAACTGTATGGTGGCCGAATATGTAGATTGAAGGCAAAGAAGCAAAGGAAAGAGTTTAGAATGAACAATAAAGAGCCTTAAATTGTTTGCTCACACGGACTTCAAAATAGACAAGTAAATAAAAATGCTAAAGAAAAGAGGAAGTGTAAAGCTGTAGATTTAACCTATGAAGAGATCAGTAATTTAATCACAGAGTAATGGCTCTTAACCAAATTGATCAAAATAAATTTTTGCTACATTATATGAACATTTCATCCCCAATTTCAAGTCCAGATCACATATGGTTATTCGCTCTGAGGTTCCATTCAAAATGACTAACCAACGTGTCACATGTTACAAAAAATCTCAAAAGACAGTCACTGTATCAGTAAGCAGTATCTACATACTTTGGGGACAGGATAAAGGTAGAAGTGCTGAAGAAGAAACAAGATATCTACAAAATCATGAAAGAATCTCCAGCGATGCCGAAGAACATGGTAAGCAAGGAAAATAAAAATGTGTTCAATCTCCTTAAATATTTTGAAGTATCAGCAGATGCAAATGAATCATATCAAGATATTCTGCAGTAATATATCATATCATATCATATCATATCATATCATATCATATCATATCATATCATATCATATCATATCATATCATATCATATCATATCATATCATATCATATCATATCATATCATATATCATATCATATATCATATCATATCATATATCATATCATATCATATCGTATCATATCATATCATATCATATCATATCATATCATATCATATCATATCATATCATATCATATCATATCATATCATATCATATCATATCATATCATATCATATCATATCATATCATATCATATATCATATATCATATATCATATATCATATATCATATCATATATCATATCATATATCATATCATATATCATATATCATATCATATATCATATCATATATCATATCATATATCATATCATATATCATATCATATAACATATCATATTATATCATATCATATCATATCATATATCATATCATATATCATTATATTATGTATATATTTTTTTTCCTGTATTGTGCTAAAACAGCATGTTCCATTGCATACAAGATTTGCAATACTACATGCTATGTTTATGTTACATATTTCATAGTTCATAGTTGATATTCATATAGCAGTACATTATTGCAAAATACAGAGTCGGTTAAAATAGATATTACAATCCAAAAATTAAAATAAATAAAAATTATCTTCTCTACACAATAGATGATCAACTAGCCAATTATAAGTCTTATGCTTAAGTACATTACAAATCCACAATTAATTAATACATTATAAATACATATTACAAATCCACAATTAAATTATCTATGTACTATATAGAATCAATCCGCTCGCCATTTACAAAGCTTATGCCTAAATGCATTATAAGAAACATTTTGTACAAGTGTTGCAATATTACATACTATGTTTATATTATTAATCGAATTTGATATATGCAGAATAGTTCATAGTTATCTAACAATACACTATTGTAATAGATAGAGTCAAATTTAAATTATACTTTACAAATCCAAAATTTAACATATGTATTACAAATCCACAATTTAAATTGTACCTTACAAATTCACAATTTAAAATATTATACATTACAAATCCACAAATTTAAAATATGCATTACAAATCCACAATTTAATTTATACATTACAAATCCACAAATTTAAAAATATGTATTACAAATCCACAATTTAAATTGTACCTTACAATTTCACAATTTAAATATTATACATTACAAATCCACAATTTAAATTGTACCCTACAAATTCATAATTTAAAATATTATACATTACAAATCCAAAATTTAAAAAAATATGCATTACAAATCCACAATTTAAAAAAAATATGCATTACAAATCCACAATTTAAATTGTATCTTACAAATTCACAATTTAAAATATTATACATTACAAATCCAAAATTTTGAAATATGCATTACAAATCCACAATTTAAATTGTACCTTACAAATTCACAATTTAAAATATTATACATTACAAATCCACAATTTAAATTGCACCTTACAAATTCACAATTAAAATATTATACATTACAAATCCACAAATTTAAATAAAATTTTCTACTTTATACAATGGATGATAAGCTAGCCAATTATAAGGCTTATGCTTAAATACATTACAAAACAACGTTGTACAAGTGTTTTAATATATTTATATGCTATTTTTACGTTATATACATGTTCACAGTCATTTAACAATACACTATTGCAATAGACGGAGTCATATTTGAATTGTACATCACAGATCCACAATTTAAAATCATATAATTGTATGCTTGTTTTGATTCATGTTTACAATGTGTTGTACTTATTTGTATTCATGTTTATAATGTGTTAAAGTCTATTGATTGTACGAATGTTATATTATATTATATTATATTATATTATATTATATTATATTATATTATATTATATTATATTATATTATATTATATTATATTATATTATATTATATTATATTATATTATATTATATTATATCATATCTACAAAATCTCTACCCATCCTGCATCACACAAAACTATAAATGTGAACTTATTAACTCTAAATAATAATTATGTTCTTTAATTAATAATTCAGAATACATATATTTTATTGTTTATTGTTGATTATTATGCTTGTAAAATTATTGTACATTATTTACTTGTTTATTAAAGACATTTCTGCGTTAAAAGTAATAAAACAATAATAAAAAATGATAAAATTAATACAAGAACTTGGTCTCATAGTGAGCATTTGTCGAGTTTTGAAAAAACTTAAAAGATTTTACAATTAAATATAGTAAAATATTAAAATATAAATTTTATTTTGATAGTATCCTTAAATTATTCTTCGTATGACTAATGTTTCTGTGTGTGAAAAGTATGGAAAAAATAATGATTCTAGGTGTAAAGAAAAAAACACATTTACTGAAAAACTGTGTTGATAACTTCTATCTACATTTTGAAAAAACGCTCCTCAGTTGATCCTTGCGTTGTTCGTGTGCTTATCTTACTGTTTTGGAAATGTCGAAAAGTAATTGAAGCCTGGTTATCTGATATGGCTGCTATACTATACTTCTCCATCAATAATTTTAACAAAGAGGTAAGTTTGAAAGTAGCTATGTATTAAAATCAACTTATTTACGAAATAAATATAAGTAAATTTATAAATATAACAATTTTATGCCTATCTAATATATATTAGTGTTAAAACAAAATTATACTACAGCAACTTGTAAGAAGTGAATCACACAAAGAAAAAGGACCTCAGTTATCACGTTACTCACGAATTCAAACCATAGTATCAGTTTGTGGAGAACTTCTGTGAAGCATTAATGTCATCAAACTTCCCTCTAAAGAAGATTTAAAATACAAAACAATACATATTCCACTTCTAGATTTCTAACAGGGGTGGAAGGAAGTAGTTACCTCGCCTCTAGTGCTTTCTGCAACTAGGTTATGTCGAAGAACGACATGCAATCCAGATTTTTAAAATTACTGTATTTTCACAAATATGCAATTCCGAAACGAGATACCTTCACTATAGTTTTCAGGAACATTAAATCAGTCTACATTAACACTTTCAGCCAAATCCATCGTGACCTACTGAAAACCATCCCTTGTGAGTAAAGTATAGTAATGGTAATATTGGTTGTAGTGGTAGTGGAAGCAGCAAAAGCAGTTGAGGATTATAAAACAGCTTATTGACTCTCGCACATCAGACTCAAGACTTATTGTGCTACCATCATACCTTTCATAGAGGTTTCAGTTCTGGGCTTTTCAAAGCTCCAGGACCTTGACTCCAAAGTAATAGAAAAAAAACTGAAACGCGTTCACTAATATTAACAGATTTATTTATTTACTTGTTTGTTTCTTTATTTATTTATCTATTTTATTAATTAATTTATTTATTTATTTATATTTATTTATTTTGCTAATAATTGTAACATAAAATACAATATAAACAGAAAAACTTTAGCTCGCCCCTGAAAGAGTAGAACTCGTGCTCAGGGCTCGGATGTAAATCCAAACCATTTTTTTTTAATAAAACAAAAGAATACTCAAACGCGTTCACTGATATTTACAGATGTAAATGCAAGCTAATTTTTGAAAATCTAATATTTTTTACGTAGAAGTGGGAAAAATACTATGGTATATGCAATTCGGGAGGTAAGTAGATTTGACCATTCTCGGACTTAATTGCCGACCTCGTTACAGATCTTTCTCGAATGGTAAATACTACTTACCTTTCCTGCGGCATAAATAACTGTTACGCGGAAATATCTACACGAGCTTTTTACAACTTCAGTGCACTCTATACAATTCATAGAACTGTAAATTAAACATGAGAGCAAATAAATAAACCGTGGAATACAAATACATAATGATAATCAACTTTAGTACCAGTATGTAAATAAACATTTAAAAATATACTGTATTAAGGAAGTATTAACAGTATAGAAAGTGAAACAAAAATAAACCGTTAAGAAACAAAACAATGAAAAAAGAATAGTAACAGTATAAACAAAATATGCATTAAAGAACTATGCTATAAACATATTCAAAGCGAAATGAACAGTTTTGTATACAGATTAAATAGTTTCTCATTTTTTACTGCTCGTTCATGTATTTATTCCACCTCCCAAGTTTTTTCTTTTTCTTTCCAAGTGTCACAAAATTGTTTTGTTTACTTATTATTCTTTATGAATTGATTAGTAGGCCGATCTATCGAACCCTTATTTAGGGCGGCTTTTGTTTATACAAATTATCTATTAGAGTCCGGATGTTTGGCAAAATATCTATTTTATTAGGTGGAAGTAAATCATTATTTGCATAGATATAAATGTGATTTGGAATAAATCAAATAAGTAGAGCCCGGATGTTTGGCAAAATGCCTTTTTTACTGGGTGGAAAAATCATTATTTGCATAGATATAAATGTGATTTCGAATAAATCATGTAAGTAGAGCCCGGATGTTTGGCAAAATGCCTTTTTTACTGGGTGGAAGTAAATCATTATTTGCATAGATATAAATGTGATTTCGAATAAATCATATAAGTAGAGCCCGGATGTTTGGCAAAATGCCTTTTTTACTGGGTGGAAGTAAATCATTATTTGCATAGATATAAATGTGATTTCGAATAAATCATATAAGTAGAGCCCGGATGTTTGGCAAAATGACTTTTTTACTGGGTGGAAGTAAATCATTATTTGCATAGATATAAATGTGATTTCGAATAAATCATATAAGTAGAGCCCGGATGTTTGGCAAAATGCCTTTTTTACTGGGTGGAAGTAAATCATTATTTGCATAGATATAAATGTGATTTGAAGTAAATCAAAGTGGTAGGACCGATTTTTATTTTGCCTATTTTGCCTTCGTAAGGTGTTTCTTACTAATAAATGCATTTTTTTGTCATTTTAAAGCAATATTTCTTGTTTATTTGCAATTTTCTAATTAATTGTAATGTATTGTGTAGGCTATGAAATTTAAATATTTTAAACAATGACTAACTTTACTAACAATAGGAAATAAAAGTAATTTATTTCGGCGTTTAATCTGCTAATAATCGTGCTTTAATACTATTGGTATAATATGAATAATGATAGACAATCCACAGTTACAAATATAATATTCTCATGTCTTCACGGTACCAACAATCAGATTTATAATTTTAAATATTAAGCTCGTTCTCATAGAAGTTGTCACGTAGCATTTTCAATTGTTTGCTGTCACATTTTCAAATCTTACTGTCACAATTTTGTGTTTATTATTGTAGGAGAAAGAAATTTGAGTAAGGAACAGTCAGTTATTGTCGGATGACAGAAGGTATAAGATCGGTTATATTCAGTAAACCATTGAAAAGTAAACTTCATGCTTACGTTAGTGAATTTGGTACCAATGTGTTTTTCAACCGATGGAACAGTTTTGTTATGTAAGGTTAGTGAAAAGACAGTTAATCACGAAAAAAAGTATTTTATAAGTCAACATGTGTCACCTACGAAGTAAATATGCGAGTTATGTTGATATAATTTAAATTTATTGCTAAAATATGATATGCTTTTTTTAAATTTATAATGCCTTTTCAAAGATTATCGTGCCTTTTTTCACGTTTTTATTGCCTTTTTTGCCTGCCTATTTTAACTGTTATAAATGACTAAACATCCGGGTTCCAATTATAATATATCTTATTTATGACAAGATATTAACTCCAAAATGAAAAAAATTAAGAGTTCTCAGAAAAATTAATTAGATTTTAGAATAAACAAAGTTGAAATACATAATTATAAGATTACAGGCGTACAAAATTCTAAGTAGAAATACTTTTCACTTACGGAAGTGAACCAAACATCATAAGCAAACAAGATGAACGATTCACTGACAATTGCCCCAATTTTTTCTCCAGAAACAAATTTTCGCGAATCTGCTTTTGCCTTTTACATTTTATTCCTTCGAAAACTATTCCCAAACTAATTTTCCCCAATAACTTTCTTCCCAGTAGCTTTTTATCTCACAGTCTTTATTTTTTAGTAATTGATTTTTTCCAACAATAACGCTGATTGAAATTGTGCAAGGTAAAATGTGTAAGGTGTAAATTATTAAAATATTACAGTAAAGGCTGGTTCACAATGAGTCGGGAACGGAAACAACGAAAACACAAAAATTGTTAAAATATATGTATTTAAATGTAAGCATTCACAATTAATAAAAGAACTTGCCGGAGCCCGAGATACGGAATAAATTGGAGGGACCCTGTATACCGAATAATAGATTAACGAAAACTGTGCTCCGTTATAAACCCACAGGAAGAAGGAAAGTGAGTCGTCCTCTGGAAAGATGGCATGAACGATTCTGAGATGGAAGGGGCCAATAGGTCTAATCCTTACGGTCGATTATGATAATGATGATAATAATAATTATAATAGTGTTGTGGGATTTAATCGATTAATCGATAAATTTCTGTTGTAAGATTAATCGATCGAAAATATTTAATCGAATAATCTGGTCGATTCAAATTAATCGGTTGTACATGATATTAATTATTATTTTTTTAATGTAAACTCAGAGTAAAAATTCCGACAACATTTGTCTCTCAGAAATTGCTTACTTCAAACACGAAAATACCGTCATTTTGTAACTCCAAAGCAGGTAGCACAGGGTAAATCTTTGCATAAACACTTCAGAAAGAGATTAAGATTGACCTGGTCTACCTCTTTTGAAAGTTGAAACACAACGCGAAACCCTTATTAAGCTTGTCAGCTCGTCTTCCTAGCATATGAAATACATATTTTTCTGGAATTCGGCCCCCTCATCCCTTAGCCATGGCTACGTTGAAACACAACGCGAAACCCTTACAAGCTTGTCAGCTCGTCTTCCTAGCATATGAAATACATATTTTTCTGGAATTCGGCCCCCTCATCTCTTAGCCATGGCTACGTTGAAACACAACGCGAAACCCTTATTAAGTTTATCAGCTCGTCTTCCTAGCATATGAAATACATATTTTTCTGGAATTCGGCCCCCTCATCCCTTAGCCATGGCTACGTTGAAACACAATGCGAAATCTTTATTAAGCTTGTCAGCTCGCCATCCTAGCATATGAAATACATATTTTTCTGGAATTCGGCCCCCTCATCCCTTAGCCATGGCTACGTTGAAACACAACGCGAAACCCTTATTAAGTTTGTCAGCTCGTCTTCCTAGCATATGAAATACATATTTTTCTGGAATTCGGCCCCCCTCATCCCTTAGCCATGGCTACGTTGAAACACAACGCGAAACCCTTATTAAGTTTGTCAGCTCGTCTTCCTAGCATATGGAATATATATTTTTCTGGAATTCGGCCCCCTCATCCCTTAGCCATGGCTACGTTGAAACACAATGCGAAACCTTTATTAAGTTTGTCAGCTCGTCATCCTAGCATATGAAATAAATATTTTTCTGGAATTCGGCCCCCTCATCCCTTAGCCATGGCTACGTTGAAACACAACGCGAAACCCTTATTAAGCTTGTCAGCTCGTCTTCCTAGCATATGAAATACATATTTTTCTGGAATTCGGCCCCCTCATCCCTTAGCCATGGCTACGTTGAAACACAATGCGAAATCTTTATTAAGCTTGTCAGCTCGCCATCCTAGCATATGAAATACATATTTTTCTGGAATTCGGCCCCCTCATCCCTTAGCCATGGCTACGTTGAAACACAACGCGAAACCCTTATTAAGTTTGTCAGCTCGTCTTCCTAGCATATGAAATACATATTTTTCTGGAATTCGGCCCCCCTCATCCCTTAGCCATGGCTACGTTGAAACACAACGCGAAACCCTTATTAAGTTTGTCAGCTCGTCTTCCTAGCATATGGAATATATATTTTTCTGGAATTCGGCCCCCTCATCCCTTAGCCATGGCTACGTTGAAACACAATGCGAAACCTTTATTAAGTTTGTCAGCTCGTCATCCTAGCATATGAAATAAATATTTTTCTGGAATTCGGCCCCCTCATCCCTTAGCCATGGCTACGTTGAAACACAACGCGAAACCCTTATTAAGCTTGTCAGCTCGTCTTCCTAGCATATGAAATACATATTTTTCTGGAATTCGGCCCCCTCATCCCTTAGCCATGGCTACGTTGAAACACAACGCGAAACCCTTATTAAGTTTGTCAGCTCGTCTTCCTAGCATATGAAATACATATTTTTCTGGAATTCGGCCCCCTCATCCCTTAGCCTTGGCTACGTTGAAACACAACGCGAAATCCTTATTAAGTTCGTCAGCTCGTCTTCCTAGCATATGAAATACATATTTTTCTGGAATTCGGCCCCCTCATCCCTTAGCCTTGGCTACGTTGAAACACAACGCGAAATCCTTATTAAGTTCGTCAGCTCGTCTTCCTAGCATATGAAATACATACTTTTCTGGAATTCGCCCCCTCATCCCTTAGCTACTGCTACACTGTGTGCTAGTTCTCAAATGTTGTAATCCGATTGCAATAGGGGCCAGTCTGCTGTTGTGTTTAAGTTTATTTACTAAATTTCTATATGAAGCTTGTGTGGTTAGTTTGCTAAAGAAAAAAAAAATCAGATTTCTGATCTGTGAAAAATGTGAAAACTCCATTACGTGATAGGCCTATGAGAATTTGAGAATTAAACTCAGTTTGTTACTAAACGCAGAGCATCACTTAATTCGGAGCATGTGAATGCACTCACGTGTTTAAAATCATGGATGAGGCGGTATTAACTAGCTGAGTCTTCATACATTTTTAATTTGTGTTTGTCTAAAAGATCCCTTGAGATTGGACACAATAAATTAAAAGCCGACATAATAAATATATTAATAAATAACTAAAATAGTATTCTTTTGTAATACAACGATACACCACATAGCCAACATGTATACTACATTTTATACTTATGCTTATCATCAAACACAAATTAAATTTAACAGTAATTGTGTATTACAGAATAATAAAACTTTTTTCAAATCGACTAAAGCTCGATTAATCAATCGATTAATCGATTAAATATTTTGATCGATCGACAGCACTAATAATAATAATAATAATAATAATAATAATAATAATAATAATCATCATCATCATCTTCCTAACAGATGATAGTCTTAGAAGGACTGTTCCGGTCTACAAAAGTTTTCCCGCCATCTCTTCACAGGGCGACCCGTGATCTTTTCCCTGTTGGTGTGTAGTTCAAGGTCGCTCGAGGAATCCTTGCTCTAGGCATACGCTTGACATGTGAAGCCAGTTGTATTGATATTGATGAACATACTGCTGCACATGTTTCATTCCCAGTTCTTGTAGGATGTCGTCATTTCTTCTATGATCCCATTTAGTGTATCCTGCTGTTCGACGCATAAACTTCATTTCACTGGCAGTAATTCTATTTTCGTCACTTTTTCGTAAGGTCCAAGCTTCGCTGCCGTAACAAAGGACAGGTCTTGCTAAGGTCTTATTATGTTCCTGGACTAAAGAAGGTTTCATTATATTGTTGACTAGCAGTACCTGTGCACTCCGCTGCACCCGTTAGAAATAAATATAAAGTAATTACATAATTAAAATAGGACATTTGGTCCAGGGAACATTCGTGTTTGATAGAAGGATAAATCGTTTAATATGTTACTTAATTTAAATTGCATCCAAATAATTAAAATGCGATCATTTTGGTCCAGAGACACCCATTTGGTGCAATGACAATTCCTTTAACATGTTTCTTAATTTTTATTACATGCAACCATAGTCTAATGAAGATTGACATCATTTAGATTTAATGTGTGTATTTTATTTTACTTGTTATAGGTTTCCATTGAATTATGGTAATAACTTAATTTTAACCCTTGTTTTCTACGTATTCAGTAAATGGCGCTTGGCCCACTATGGTTCTGAACCCTTCAAATAACTTAAATTATATTATATTATATTATATTATATTATATTATATTATATTATATTATATTATATTATATTATATTATATTATATTGTATTATATTGATGATAATGCTTATAGAATTGAATTTAAAATTTTTTGTGAGATATCTAGATGAGGTGGAAAGGAAAGCTTGAAACCAAGATAATTGAATTCATTAATCCTTTATAAAATGTTACCATTTATACAAATTTTGCTTCGTACAGGTTCTTTGCCGCAGAATGCCATTATTTTTGTTTTTCCCATGGATATTTCCATGCGATATTTATCAGCTGTTAATTTTAAACTATAGACTGATCATTGTAAATCATCTTCTGAAGTGGCTAGCAAAACCAGATCATCTGCAAGAGTCAGTAGTCGTCTAGGCACAAATTTCGACTTACAGTTACATGAACATGTCTTGAGTTTCTAAATTCTCGTACTATTGCGTTCAAGTAAATATTGAATAAGAGGGGTGAGAGAGGACATTCTTCTTTGACACCGGTAAAAATTTCTAATCAATCAGAAATCTTTTTATCAATTTCGACAGAAATGAAAGTTTCTTTGTATAGGTTAAAAATATTTCCAATTATTTGTTATGACAATAATAATAATAATAATAATAATAATAATAATAATAATAATAATAATAATAATAATAATAATAATAGGAGCCACCGACGTAGCTCTGCCGACTAAGGCGCTTGCCTGGCGATCCAAAGTTGCGTTCGGGCGCGGGTTCGATCCCGCTTGAGCTGATTACCTGATTTGGTTTTTTCGAATTTTTCTCAACCGTAAGGCAAATGTTAGGCAATCTATGGCGAATCCTCGGCCTCATCTCGCCAAGTACCATCTCGCGACCACCAATCCCATCGACGCTAAATAACCTCGTAGTTGATATAGCGTCGTTAAATAACCAAGCAAAAAAGATAGTAGTAGTAGTAGTAGTAGTAGTAGTAGTAGTAGTAGTAGTAGTAGTAGTAGTAGTAGTAGTAATAACAATAATAATAATAATAATAATAATAATAATAATAATAATAATAATAATCTATACTAATAATAAATCTGTAGCCGAAATTTTTCTGGTAATTTTCGATTTTCCAAAAATAATTGGTCCTAACATATATAATTAACAACCCTGAAACCGAAAATCGGTTTTTTTTTATTTTTGTTTGTATGTCTATCTGTCTGTCTGTCTGTATGTCTGTCTGTTTGGATGTTTGTTACCTTTTCACGCGATAATGGCTGAACCGATTTATATGAAAATTGGAATATAAATTAAGTTCGTTGTAACTTAGATTTTAGGCTATATGACATTCAAAATACGTTATTTAAAAGGGGAGTTATAAGGGGGCCTGAATTAAATAAATCGAAATATCTCGCTTATTATTGATTTTTGTGAAAAATGTTACATAACAAACGTTTCTTCAAAAATGATTTCCGATAAGTTTTATTCTTCGCAAAATTTTCATAGGACTGATATTTAATGAGATAAATATGTTTTAAAATTAAAATACAATGCCATCTAAGGCGGTGTAATGAAATGAAAAACAAATGACTAAGTCTATAAGGGGCCTTGGACAACAACAATCGAAAGCTATGACACATAGCCTACAGAGGATGTTTCTGTGTTTGCATGAAGTAATATCGAAAACTAAATTAACCGATTTGTATAATTAATTATTATTTTACCATTGGAAAGTGTAGTTTCTCTAGATGGACATAATGATATAATGTTATTACAGTACCTTCTGAGAGCTCTCTGGACCAAAATGACCGCATTTCAATTATTTAAATACAATTTAAATTAAGTAACACATTAAACGATTTATCCTTCTATCAATCACGAATGTTCCCTGGATCAAACGTCCTATTTTAATTATGTAATTACTTTATATTTATTTCTAATAGGTGCAGCGGAGCGCACGGGTACGGCTAGTAATAATAATAATAATAATAATAATAATAATAATAATAATAATAATAATAATAATAGGCCTAATGATAAAAAGCTCTTTATTGTGTGACCAATCAATACGGTAAGTGTTTGAAGGAAACGAGACAAACTTAGTAAAGCAGTACAGTAGGCCTAGAAGCTGGTGGCACACCCTCAGCCTGCCTTCTTGCTTGCGCTCCCCTGAGCTCCGCTCCACGCTGTAGGCCAAGGCCCCGGGCGGGAGTCGTGTCAATTAGGATTAGAGTGCGCCGAGACCGGGATTACATATGATATGCAAAACTTGGTTAATGCCACGTGATTAATTAAAAAGTGAGATTAGCCTGCACCCAGGACTCGCTCCTTACTCATGTTTATATTTATTTATGGCAGCTTTGTGCCCGCCGCAATTACACAGTTATTGTGTGATTATAAATAAATGGCGCGGTCAACTTTCGGCGCTCGTTATTTTGCAACTGGGTTAATAGGGTTGCTAATTCCTGATGGGGCTGAGCATTAATAATTGCGGCGCCATTAAATGGTCATAGTCGCTGGCACACGCGACGCAATGCAACTGAACTCGTTCAATCCTTCATCCATTCATTGATCTTCAGGTCATTCATTCCATGTATCATTAATTCTGACGAACATTTTCATTAATATTAATTCTGTAATTAATTCATTTCTTAATTAGTTCACTCTATCACTGTTTAATATATTTTCTTGTTTCCACTCACCTACAGTCACTAACTCATTATCCACCGAGCCACTCACCTACCCACTCTCTTACACCGAGCCACTAAACTACTCGCATCCACCGAGCTATCAACCAACTAGATCCAAGGAGCCATTAACTCACTCATCCAGTGAGCCACTGACTCATTCGTCCAGTGTGCCACTAATTAATTCTAGTGCAGAACTAGTTCACTTATCCACTCTCCCATCAATTCGCTCAGCCACTATTTCATTCATCCGCTCAGCCACTATTTCATTCATCCGCTCAGCCACTATTTCATTCGTCCGCTCAGTCACTATTTCATTCGTCCGCTCACCCACTATTTCATTCGTCCGCTCAGCCACTATTTCATTCATCCGCTCAGTCACTACTTCATTCATCCGCTCAGTCACTATTTCATTCATCCGCTCAGTCACTATTCCATTCATCCGCTCAGCCACTATTTCTTTCATCAGCTCAGCCACTTTTTCATTCATCCACTCAGCCACTATTTCTTTCATCAGCTCAGCCACTTTTTCATTCATCCGCTCAGCCACTATTTCATTCATCCGCTCAGCCACTATTTCATTCATCCGCTCAGCCACTATTTCATTCATCCGCTCAGCCGCCATTTCATTCATCCGCTCAGCCACTATTTCATTCATCCGCTCAGCCACTATTTCATTCATCCGCTCAGTCACTATTTCTTTCATCCGCTCAGCCACTATTTCATTCATCCGCTCAGCCACTATTTCATTCATCCGCTCAGCCACTATTTCATTCATCCGCTCAGTCACTATTTCATTCATCCGCTCAGCCACTATTTCATTCATCCGCTCAGTCACTATTTCATTCATCCGCTCAGCCACTATTTCATTCATCCGCTCAGCCACTATTTCATTCATCCGCTCAGTCACTATTTCATTCATCCGCCCAGCCACTATTTCATTCATCCGCTCAGCCACTATTTCATTCATCCGCTCAGTCACTATTTCTTTCATCCGCTCAGCCACTGTTTCATTCATCCGCTCAGCCACTATTTCATTCATCCGCTCAGCCACTATTTCATTCATCCGCTCAGCCCTATTTCATTCATCCGCTCAGCCACTATTTCTTTCATCCGCTCAGCCACTATTTCATTCACCCTCTCAGCCACTATTTCATTCATCCGCTCAGCCACTATTTCTTTCATCCGCTCAGCCACTATTTCTTTCATCCCCTCAGGCACTATTTCATTCATCCGCTCAGCCACTATTTCTTTCATCCGCTCAGCCACTATTTCTTTCATCCGCTCAGCCACTATTTCATTCATCCGCTCAGCCACTATTTCATTCATCCGCTCAGCCACTATTTCATTCATCCACTCAGCCACTATTTCATTCATCCGCTCATAAAAGGCAATTACAAAAACCTTGCACTAGGCCCACAACCTTGCACTTTCCACAAAGGGATTCGGCAGCAAGAAGAGCTTTACATAAGTCGAATGCAAATGGAGATTTTCGACTCGATGTTGCAATAAAATTACTGTTGGAAGCAAAGAAATCTTCTTCCCAGTAGCCTTGGAAAGTGCATTTTTGTGTTTAGTTATACTGATATGTTGCGATATGAAATATTTAGCTAGCTGCAACAATGTCGTAATGAAAACTGTAAGAAATATAACCGTTAAAAATAACGTTAGACCCGCACTCATTGTTGCCTTGTCAAATAAACACAAGCGATAATTAAAACGCTTACTGTTATACATTTTTGCACGGCAGCACTCATTGTTGCAAAGAGAATATGAACTGACTGAAAGACAATAATATAGCTACATTCGGTGAAGTCACTTTCATTGTAGCGGTTATAGAAATAAATTAAAATATACCTGTAGGCAATTTTAATAATAAATTAATAAATAATAGATAAATAATCAAATAAAGGCAAAAAAGCATTTATTTTGTAAATTAGGCATTTATATTTAAAAAGACGGAAAAGGGCAACATAAAACTGTGACGTTCCAATCACAAAGATATAATTCGTACAGATTTACTTTCAAAATGAAGATAGATTTAACACATTTAAAAAGACATTCTGCCAAAGTTCCGGTCTCTGGAAATGAGGGTTAAAGTAAACATTCTGTAAAATACAGCGCAAAGTAGCAATTAATATTCAATTTATTTAAACTATTAGTAATCGGTGGATAGCACGAAGGACATATTAACTGCTACTTTGCGCTGTATTTTACAGAATTTTTACTTTAAACCTCAGTACCCAATTTTGACTTACACCACTTTTGCTCTGAACGTCTCATACACTGTACTTAATCCTCATTTCAGGTTGGTTGATAGACTTCCCCCTCTACTCACACTCTTTATCATCCGTGAAGGGGAAGATGCTACTGTACATCTTACTGACGTTCGACTAATTGACTTTGAACATAGTGAAAATTCTTATTATTGAAAATGTTTGCTGGTAATCTATATTTCGAAAGTCTATACTAAGCGTTTGTATTTCATTTGATTGTTGGTTATATCAACTGGCACATTAAATAGCTACTGACAGCAGAAGATAAATGTTTTCTCCATCGCTACTTGGTACTCTAAGCATATACAATGGGACAATCTGCACTGTATCGCTTCCCCCTGACTTCATAATACAAACTAACATCTCTTAATTTAATTAATTATTAGTTGAAAATATTGTAATAACGACACTAAAGTATACTGAAACATGTAATTGTCAAACATCTGTGTCACTGTATTTTATATCCACTTATGTATTTTATGCTCGACCATGCCGAAATGTAGTAATTATACACCTGGTAGCAGTCCTTTAATGCATGTCATTAAAGTACACCTACTCATTAAAGTACAGGTGTTTTCAGCCAATGACAACTCAGCTTACAGGTGTTCAGCCAATGACAACTCAGCTTACAGGTGTTCAGCCAAAGATAAGTCAGCTTTGTACCGTTATAAAACCGCAAGTATCGATTATTCTCGGATATGCTATCGAAAGAGAATTAGCGAAAAGTCACGGAGGCTGGAAATCCACTACTGTCGCAGAAGGTTATGTTCTGTTACTATAATAATTAGCGTTAATTGTAAATAATATTCAAATAAATTCAATTTGTCATCTCGTTTTTCAATGTCGAATTCAATAATCAAGGTTATACCAAGTTTAACGGGATTACACAAGGTCAATGACATTATTGTTCCACGGAAAAAATCAATACTTTCGCGTCTGCGCACATCTCACAATTCACGACCTAGAACAAGGTCACTTCCGATCTTGTCAGATACAAATAAAATGTATACATATGAATTAATTTCAAGTTAGAAATATGGTCGAGCATAAAAAGTCGTATGAAACTCGCCTATAATGGTAATTAAGAAGCTCGTATGAAAATTACGAAACTCGCTTGCGCTCGTTTCATAAACATCCATACTCGCTTCTTAATGACTATCATTATAGGTTCTTTGCATAATGTACTATTATTTAATATTTCATTTTCTTGTGTCTACAACTTGAGTGGGGGTACAAGTATAAGAGGTAACAGCTACCGGTCTGTTAATGACGGACTCAGGGCAAGTAGAAGAGGAAAGAAATGCCTTCGCATCCTCTCAACTCGTATGAAATGTCGTTTAGAAACGTCCTTAACTAAATAGGGCAATCATAGACAGAGAGGTAGGAAGGTATGAGGTAGTAATGGTGGAATGAAAATAGTATAAAATGAATGTCAGATGTGTCTGTCGTAAACCTGTTGTTCCTCCACTCAATGTATCCTTGGCGAGGAGTCGTCAGCTGACAGACTTCAAGGATCCAAGGACTTGGTGCAGTTGTAAACAGAAGCCCATCGCGGTGGGAGCTTCGTTTCTGCTGGAAGCGAGTGTACTTGGATTACAGCCTTTTCCCAAGTAATTAGCGATGAATTTTAATTTACAAAACCAGCAAATGCGATTAGCAAAGAGCGCGCGGGGAGGGGGCGTCGCGGGGCGAGGGGAGGAATCACCAGCAAGGTGGAACACCATTAATCTCGTGTCATCGCTAGACAGACGCAAGTCATCGCCTTCATTAATAACCCGCCCGCAGCTGCATTGTTGGCCGACAGCCGAGGATCGAGGCCGGGCGTCTCTGCGATGCTGCCTCACTCAGCTAGTCCATCTTTCTTAACAGAGTGACTGGAATTCGGTTCCCGTTCGATTCTACGAGACTCCTTTTCGATATATCGCTTACCATAGGGCAGGTTTACGTTTCACCATGACTATTATTATTGTGATGATTATTACTATTGTAATGATGATGATGAGGATTATTGTGATGTTGATGATTATTATTATTGTGATGATGATGATTATTATTATTGTGATGATGATGAGGATTATTGTGATGATGATGATGATGAGGATTATTGTGATGATGATGAGGATTATTGTGATGATGACGATGATGAGGATTATTGTGATGATGACGATGATGAGGATTATTGTGATGATGACGATGATGAGGATTATTGTGATGATGATGGTGATGATGATTATTGTGATGATGATTATGATGATTATTGTGATGATGATGATTATGATGATTATTGTGATGATGATTATTATTGTGATGATTGTGATGACGATGATGATGATGATTATTGTGAAGATGATTATTATTATTGTGATGATTATTATTATTTTGATGATGATTATTATTGTGATGATTATTATTATTTTGATGATGATTATTATTGTGATGATGATTATTATTGTGATGATGATTATTATTGTGATGATGATTATTATTGTGATGATTATTATTATTGTGATGATGATGATTATTATTGTGATAATGATTATTATTATTATGATGATGATTATTATTATTGTGATGATGATGATGATTATTATTATTATTATTGTGATGATTATTATTATTATTATTGTGATTATTACAGTATTATTATTATTATTATTGTGATTATTACAGTATTATTATTATTATTATTATTATTATTATTATTATTATTATTATTATTATTATTATTATTATTATTATAGTCCAAGTAGAAATGATCGGGACGAAATTCAAATACAAACTGCTGAGCCATTTATACCGGAACCCACACTTTCTGAAGTCGAAATTGCGACAGAAAATCTGAAAAAGTACAAGTCTCCAGGTATTGATCAAATTCCAGCAGAATTAATACAAGAGGGTGGAAGCGTATTATCTAACGAAATGTATAAACTTTTTCTTGCAATTTGGGAAAAGGAAATTGTACCAGAACAATGGAAGGAGTCCATAATCGTACCTATCTTTAAGAAGGGGGACAAGACTAACTGTAGTAACTTTCGAGGAATATCACTTTTGTTGATGTCGTACAAAATTTTATCGAATATCCTTTTGAGAAGATTAACTCCACATGTAGATGAAATTATTGGGGATCATAAGTGTGGTTTCAGGCGTAATAGATCGACTATTGATCAGATTTTTTGTATTCGACAGATATTGGAGAAAAATGGGAGTATAAGGGTACAGTACATCAGATATTCATAGATTTAAAAATAGCGTATGACTCGGTTAAGAGAGAAGTTTTATATAATATTCTTATTGAATTTGGTATTCCCAAGAAACTAGTTCAATTAATTAAAATGTGTCTTAGTGAAACTTACAGCAGAGTCCGTATAGGTCAGTTTCTATCTGATGCTTTTCCAATTCACTGCGGGCTAAAGCAGGGAGATGCACTATCACCTTTACTTTTTAACTTCGCTCTAGAATATGCCATTAGGAAAGTCCAGGATAACAGAGAAGGTTTGGAATTGAACAGGTTACATCAGCTGTTTGTCTATGCGGATGACGTGAATATGTTAGGAGAAAATCCACAAACGATTAGAGAAAACACGGGAATTTTACTGGAAGGAAGTAAAGCGATAGGTTTGGAAGTAAATCCCGAAAAGACAAAGTATATGATTATGTCTCGTGACGAGAATATTGTACGAAATGGAAATATAAAAATTGGAAATTTATCTTTTGAAGAGGTGGAAAAATTCAAATATCTTGTAGCAACAGTAACAAATATAAATGATACTCGGGAGGAAATTAAACACAGAATAAATATGTGAAATGCCTGTTATTATTCGGTTGAGAAGCTTTTATCATCCAGTCTGCTGTCAAAAAATCTGAAAGTTAGAATTTATAAAACAGTTATATTACCGGTTGTTCTTTATGATTGTCAAACTTGGACTCTCACTCTGAGAGAGGAACATAGGTTAAGGGTGTTTGAGAATAAGGTTCTTAGGAAAATATTTGGGGCTAAGAGGGATGAAGTTACAGGAGAATGGAGAAAGTTACACAACACAGAACTGCACACATTGTAGTCTTAACCTGACATAATTAGGAACATTAAATCCAGACGTTTGAGATGGGGAGGGCATGTAGCACGTATGTGTGAATCCAGAAATGCATATAGAATGTTAGTTGGGAGACCGGAGGGAAAAGACCTTTAGGGAGACCGAGACGTAGGTGGGAAAATAATATTAAAATTGATTTGAGGGTGGTGGGATATGATGATAGAGAATGGATTAATCTTGCTCAGGACAGGGACCAATGGAGGGCTTATGTGAGGGCGGCAATGAACCTCCGGGTTTCTTAAAAGCCAGTAAGTAAGTAAGTAAGTAAGTAAGTAGGTATTAGCCTATTATTATTATTATTATTATTATTATTATTATTATTATTATTATTATTATTATGTCAGCTTTCGTATACCTACACAAGAATTTAGAGTTCACAAAATTTTGTTATTGTTGTTTAGTCAATTGTCCGAAGACAGGTCTGCACCTCACAAGTGATACCAAGAAGGCACCACTTATGAAGCAACTAGGCCAGGGGGTAATGGGGTAGAATGGCCAGTTCCTTTTCCGCTCCATAGCATACATCGCCGACTAGCTACATATTACACTAATCGACTTCAGATGTATACAAACAAATTGTTCTTCCTCTGACACATATCGTCAAGTAATATGTACTGCCTGATAATAGATATAGCCCACATATCAACCAGAACCTCAATCAGAGGATCACAAAATTTTTCTATACTAGAAATTCTAAATCTCTTTCTCCGGTCTCTACATTTATAAAAATACCAATATGCATGGTTGTAATTTCGACACATTCAATGTCTAGTACACAAATATCAATAAATAAATAAATTAGGTTATTATTCAAATCAAGATTTCAGGTATAACTCCCTGTAAAGTTGATTTGAATAATTTCGAGGGAAAAATTGTTCCGGGGCCGAGCATCGAAACCGGGACCTTTGGTTTAACGTACCAACGCTCTACCACTGAGCTACCACGGAACTCTACCAGACACCGATCCAATTTTTCCCTTTATATCCACAGACCTCAAAGTGGGCTGACAACAGTCAAGCAACCAACTTCGAGTGCACACTAACTCCGTGTGACTTAAATTGTGGTTTTCTGTTAACGAACAGTGACGTGTATTAACCAAAGGTCCCGGGTTCGATGCCCGATCCCGAAACAATTTTTTCCTCGAAATTATTCATTAGGTTATTATTATTATTATTATTATTATTATTATTATTATTATTATTATTATTATTATTATTATTATTATTATTATGGAGATATCAATTTAAAAACCCAAAACAGCTTCTAGTTGTTCAACAACTCATATTTACATCTGTAGCTACCTTCCTTCCTATCTTTATACCTTCAGATTTTTCAAACAGTCAGTACAGATTAATCAGACAAAAGGCTTGCTTGTCCTGCCAAAAAACCAGCCCATCCAGACAAAAACAAGCTCGCCCAGACAGAAACAAGCCCACCTAAAAAGAAGTTCGTTCAGACAAAAACAAGTCCGCCCAGACAAAAACAAGCCCGCCCAGACAAAATCAAGTCCTCCCAAACTAAAACAAGTCCGCCCACACACAAAAAAGTTCGTCCAGACAAAAACAAGCTCACCCAGACAAAAACGAGCTTGTCCAAACAAAGTCAAGCCCGTCCAGACAAAATCAAGCCAGAATAAAAAAAAAACCAAATCAAGTTTAACAAATTTGAAAGAAATCTGCCTAATAAAAGGAAGAGTCTAGACAAAATACGATCTAAAAAAAACACCTTACAAGCAAAAATAAACCACGAACAAAAAATAAACCACAAACAAAAGAGCGTCAATCAGTTATATGGGCTAGAAACTTTAGTAGACCAAAAAATCCTGCTCAAATGAAAACAAATCTACCAAGACAAAAATCTGTCGAGACTGAAACAAATCTGTCAGACCAAACGAAACCGGTCAATTCAATTCTACATGGCCAGTTTATATCAAAGCCACCTAAGCTGTTAATAATATTTATTAAATTCTTACTTACTTACTTACAAATGGCTTTTAAGGAACCCGAAGGTACATTGCCGCCCTCACATAAGCCCGCCATCGGTCCCTATCCTGTGCAAGATAAATCCAGTCTCTATCATCATATCCCACCTCCCTCAAATCCATTTTAATATTATCTTCCTATCTACGTCTCGGCCTTCCCAAAGGTCTTTTTCCCTCCGGTCTCCCAACTAACACTCTATATGCATTTCTGGATTCGCCCATACGTGCTACATGCCCTGCCCATCTCAAACGTCTGGATTTAATGTTCCTAATTATGTCAGGTGAAGAATACAATGTGTGCAGTTCTGCATTGTGTAACGTTCTCCATTCTCCTGTAACTTCATCCCTCTTAGCCCCAAATATTTTCCTAAGCACCTTATTCTCAAACACCCTTAACCTATGTTCCTCTCTCAGAGTGAGAGTCCAAGTTTCACAACCATACAGAACAACCGGTAATATAACTGTTTTATAAATTCTAACTTTCAGATTTTTTTATTAAATTCTTAGAAATAAAATTTCAAAATGTTTTAGCTGGTGGGTAATTCAGCACACAAGGAGAACTTTCCATAAAATTAGTTTTGACGATTAACTGTTTAGTATTTTTGCTTCATGAAATCTTTCTTAGAACAGTTTAGATCATTAATTCATTAAAAAATGACTGAAGGTTATACATATACCTGAAATTGTAAACACCTATAAAGAAGAATTCTCTATTAAAATATCTACATAAAAACCAAAATAAGATGAAAAGCTTGAGAGACTGCTAATTTACCCTGTTACTAAATAGAGTACGTACCCGTTAATGTGATACAATACTCAGCAATAAAATGAGGAACATAACAAATAAGTGTAACATTTTCTATCGGCGCGAAATGAAGCACATTACCAGAAAATTTAGGTCCTTCAGTAGCAGAACAGACAGAACCTTGACACCAATTCTAATTTCCACAAATTTTGGGAGAATTTTCTCGATGTACTCCAGTTTCCACGTGTCATTAAACCAATGAAATTAATGTGTCTGAATTAGAGATGGGGAAAAAATAACGTAACAGTTATTTTGGAACCGTTCCTTGTTTGGAACTGTTCCAAAAAGTAACAGCACCTTGGAACACTATGTTCCAAAATAACAGTGTTGCTCTGAGCTAGTACGAAATACTTGCGGTTACAAATACTCGTTTCACTTTGGAACTACATTATGACAAGCCTGTTCCACAGAACGGAACATGTTTGGCACTATTGAAAGCAGTGACGCCAACTTTTGAAAAACAGTGGGTGGGCTCAAACATGTGACGAGCCGTAAGTTAAATAAATCTCATAACACGATAAATTATTGGGTGGGCTCGGATTCCACGAGCCCATATAAGTTGGCGCCACTGTTTTAAAGCAGAATTGGGAATCCTTTCGTCGTAGTCTACTGAAATAAATGTTGGAAACTAAAGTAAAAGATAAGTAGTAAAGATACGAAGATAGTCTTTAAAAATGTACACATTATCTTGGAACTGATGTTAATTAAGTATAGGATTCTATCAAATAACATAATGCCTGTATTATAGTAACTACATTGTGAATTTTATCAAGGGAGATGAAAATATATAGGTTAGGTTTTATTTCCAAATATTTTACAGTTTTAGTTTCATTACCAATTCTTGAAATTAAACTAAAGTCTGTTGAAACATGACTATTATTGAAGTTCTTTTGTTTAAAAAAAAAGTACAACGGTAAATTTTCATATTTCATTACAATGAGATTATTATTTTTCATGGCGGTATATTATTAATATGAATTTTAGCACGGCCGATATGATTATAGCTTTTATTTACGCATTTTTGGAGAAATTGAACACTATTGTGACCTTCAGCTAAACAGAAGAGGAAGAATAGGTTAGGTTTTATTTACCACTGGGATCCATTTCGATTTCGTGACCAATTTACAAATAATTTAAAATGACATTACATTTCCTGCTTCGAACAATCTTTCAGTTGTTATTCTTAACAACACGCTAATCCCTTATTCATCTGTCGTAAAAAATCTTGGCTTCTTTTTTGATAATAATCTAAGTTGGAATTTTCAAGTTAAAGAAACGATAAAAAAAATCTGTTCCTCCATTCACTGTTTGAGTCGCTTGAGAAACTTCTTGCCCCAGCAACTAAAACTTACCCTAGTGCAAACCCTAGTAACGCCGCACTTCGATTATTGTGACGTTTTGTTAAGTGACCTAAGTTCTGAATTGTCAGTCAAGTTACAGCGAGCTCAGAATATGTGCGTCAGATACGTGTGCAACATCCGACGGTATGATCACATATCACCGTCCTTCGCAAGTCTCTCGTGGCTCCGACTTAAAGAACGTAGAACTTTACACACTTTGTCTTTACTCTTTCGAATTCTGCACACTTCAACACCAAATTACCTTTCGTCTCGTTTCTCTTATCTATACTCTAACCACGACGTAAATACCAGATCACTTATCTGTGGCACGCTAAGTATACCTCTTCATAGAACATCTTGTTATTCATCATCTTTTACAATATCCACCTCGCGTCAATGGAATTCCTTGTCACAAAGTATTAGGGGCTGCAAGACAATAAACACCTTTAAGAACAGCTTAAAAGATAACCTTATTAGCATTTCACTCCAATCATACTGATTTAAACTATCACTGACTACATTGTTACTTTTTTCTTTAGACATCATTATGATTGTGCTGTATTTTAATTGTCTCGTAATAATCTCTTTCTATTATCTAATATTATTTGAAATATATTAACATTCTATGTATTTTAGTTTAATTCTGCTACACAGTTTATTTCAGTGTTTAATTAATAGTTCATAGTATTTTGTTGTTTAATTTGTAAATAACTTTTGTATACATGTAACTCTCATCTCAATCAAATTGTTGGATTCTTTGTAAGTTCATGCATATGTATATACACTTTTTGCTGGTTGAGTGGAAGAGAAGGCCTTACGGCCTTAACTCTGCCAGCTAAAATAAATCATTATTATTATTATTATTATTATTATTATTATTATTATTATTATCTACGAATTCAATTTAGCATTAGAATAGATTTCATTTCCAGGAATTCACATCTCGACTCATTACGGCATCGTACTGAATCACATGACATACAGGGAAGTATGTGATCATTTAGCGTCCTAAACACCACTGTTATATCAAGAGGACTAATAATATAATATATAGGCCTCTTGTATTATACTTCATACTAGTCGTACGTAGCCTACATGTTCCTAAATACCATTGTTACATTACGTACTAGTAGTACGTGGCTCTTCCACTGTTACATTAAATACTCCTGTTACAAAAAATACTTGCTGTTACAAAAAAACTTGCTGTTACAAAAAATACTCGATGTTATGGAACTACATTATGAGTTATGAGTTATGACTATAAAATAACGTAACGGCATGTTCCAAACCATCACTGTTACATTACATACTAGTAGTACTGTACCTGTTATACAAAATACTTGCTGTTACATGTTACAATATACTCGATGTTATGGAACACGGCCAGCGTAATGCTCCCCTTCGCTTTCAAAGGTGCAGCGAAGCTATCATCAAGTCGACCGTGTATGGAACTACATTATGACAACCGTTGCTGCAGTGTTGTCAATTTAGCGACTTTGTCACTAGATCTGGCTACTTTTAACAATTTTCAGGGACAAAATCAATACTAACTTTTAATCCTGAACCGGCGTCGTGCATAAATATAACGTAACTGGTTTCGTGGTGTCAATACTGTCAGTTTGACTTCTGGAATTTCTCATGGCCCTCGACTTATACTTTTGCCTTTTTTACCCAAATGTTTGCATAAACTACTTTGACTAAAGGGTTTTAACATAAATAAATTTTGTAAAAACACTGAAGGAGAGGGATTCGATCCTGTGCTATGGAGCGAACTTCGGCGAAGGCTTTATACAGTAATATATGGTGGTACTGTTATTTTGGAACTGTTATTTGGAACCTAGTATTTTCGTGGAACTGGAACAGTTGGAACTGTTACGAGAAAATAACTTTTCCCATCTCTAGTCTGAATGCCTCTTAAGGAGAAACTCTACTGATAACTAACAAAATTAATTAAAGATTTCTATTATTTCTTCCACTTCTCTAGAATAAATATTTATATATTTTCATATCCCAAATGGATTTAGTTCAATTTTTATTAGAAACATGTTTAAAAAATTAAATTAAGGCTGTAAGATGGCAAGGCATTTAAAGAGCTGTCAAAATAATTTTTTCCATCAAAGGATTCTTTTTTTACACATCTCTGATTACAAAAATCTAGAACTTTTTTTCTAAAGTTGGATCTCAGAAGTTATTAGATGAATGTAGCGGAGGAGAATTTTGTATGTGTTACATAAATATTAATTTTACTTTTAAATCCATTTTTCCTTGAGTTTATTTTTCTTGAGTCAACGCGAAATTTTTTATGCCAAATATTAATCAATCTGGATGAAAGTTTTATTGCAAATAATTATGAGGTAGCTGCATGTCGCTATGCATTTATTTTGTAAGAAATGCTGCTAGTTTAATTTTTGTCATAAATTATAGAAAAAAATAACATTTGAAAATTAAAAAAAATGAAAGTGAATGAATAAGACATTTCATAAAGTGAATGCATAGAAATGTTCCTCTATGTCTTGTGAATGCAAATAAAAAGGAAGCTTAAAAATCTACGAGTATGTCTACGAAAAACCTGACAAAAAAAACATTTAGAGGTTCAAAATTTGATTTTGTTAGTCCTTTACATAGTAAACATTCTCTCAAATTTTGGTTCACAAATGATTAGAAGAAAAATTTGCCATTTTTACTAGAGTAAAAGGTACTTTCGTGGACTTAGGCCAATGGCCATTTGTGTAATTCTCACACATATACACACACACGCACATGCTCTACGTTATGTAACACACTGTAAATAAATTTTGTACTATGAACGAAAAAGGAAAACATAAAATTCTTAATAATGTGCAGAATTTTTCACATATAGAAATGGAAATTTTATACAGTTTTCCTTCGACTTAAGGATTTAGCCGCCCGATTTTTCTCATATCTCAATCTCTATTAAAATTATTTTTAACATTTATTGCCGGATTTTCTTTTCGTTCAAGGCCTCTCTTTTATTTAATTCTGTGCGATTTCTATTACATCTAATTCTGGTAAACTTTAATAAGTAATTAATAATTTTATTCACAAATAAATACTAAAGGAACTATAAATGCGGAAACTCTCGTTGTTATGTTTGAAAATTCGTGGCAAATCGTTATATATTTCGTGTGAATGCCCCGCCTCTGTTGGAGGGGAACTAAATCCACCTCATATGATGCAGATCGGCATACATTTAACATTTATTTATTAACAACTTCATGAATTAATTACAACCCGTAGAAGAACGATTATCAATTAAAATATCAATTTCGTTGATTAATTAGTACACAACATTAGCTAATTCATGCGACGTTCACATAATTAAGTAGCAAAACTGCATCACACACAGACACACTAATTGCTAATTAGTGCTGGCAGGTGAGACTGGCAGAGAATTAGGCAGGTTCAACATAATCCAGCGACTTTATCGAATTGACGGCCTCTATCGCCACACTACAGGGTTGCTTTGTACTTCACACACTGTTCAACATCGATGTGATTTAAGGTATTTGCTCACAAAAGAAAAAAGGCAGGAAAAGGGAAGACAAGTAAGACAGAATCTGTCTTACTTGTCGATAATGACAAAGACAGAAAGAAATAAAGAAGTAATACAAGGGATGAAGGTAAAGTAACAGAAAGAAAGGAAAAAATAGGAAGGTAGAGAGAAAAGAGGAAAAACAAAACGGGCAGTAAATAAGAATAAAAGGAAGACAGAAATAAGAAGAAACGCAGGAAAATGCGGGAAGAAAGAAATACAATGAGATAAAATATAGATGACAAACGAAAAGAAAAAAGGGGCCAAAAGGAGAAATGGACAACTGCAAAGCTTAGGAGCAAAGGGGCAGAGAGAAAGGATAAAGGCAGAAAAGAAGGTAAAGAGAAAAGAAAATGCCATAGAAAAATAAATAAATTCTAGAGAGAAAATAAAGAATACCAGAGAGAGAAGAAAACGAGATCCTAGAGAGAAAAGAAAGAAATTCCAGAGAGGAATGAATAACTGCCAGACAGAAAGAAATAAATGCCAGAGAGAAAAAGAGAAATGCTAGAGGGAAACGAAGAAATGCCAGACAGAAAAAAAATAAATGCCAGAGATAAACAAAGAAATGTCAAAAAGAGAAAAGAAATGCCAGACAGAAATAAAGAAATACCAGAGAGAAAAGAAAATAATACTAGAGAAAAAGGAAAATAATGTCAAAAGAGAAGGAGCCAGAGAGAAAGAAAAAGGAAGAAATAAATAATGCCAAAGAGGAACAAGAAAAACGCCAGAGAGTAAGGAGAGTAATGCCAGAATGAACGGAAAGTAACTCCAGAAAAAGGAAAGTAACGTCAGAGAGAAAGAAAATATTTGTAGAAAAAAAAATTCGCAGAGAGAAAGGAGAAATTGGCAGAGAGGAAAGAAAAATTCGGAGAGAGAAAGGAAAAATTGACAGAGAGGAAAAAAATTCGCAGAAAGAAAGGAGAAATTGGCAGAGAGAAAAGAAAGATTCGACGAGAGAAAGGAAAAATTGGCAGAGAGAAGGAAAAAAATGGCATAGAAGAAGGAAAAATTGGCAGAGAGGAAGGAATAATTGGCAGAGAGAAAGAAAAATTTAGTTGAGAGGAAGAAAAAATTGGCAGAGAATGAAAAAATCTGACAGGGAGGAAGGAAAATTGTCACAGAGAGGAGAAGGGAAACTGTCATAGAGATGCGAAAGAAAAATGCCTGAGAGAGAGGGAGGAAAAATGTCAGAGAAAGAAAAAATGTCATAGAGTAAGGAAAAAGACACAGAAAAACAAAGGAAACTGCCATACGGAGAAATAATAACAAAGAGAAATAAAAAAAAATTACACAGAAAGAAGATATTACTCAGAGAGTTAAAACTACAGACAGAAAGAAACAATTTCACAGAGAAATGGAAAAATACTATAGACAGAGACTGAGAAAGGAAAAGTACCACAGAAAAAGCAACAATACCACATGTCATAGCAAAAATTCCACAGAGAAATGAAAAGTAGCACAGAGGAATAAAGACCGCCACAGAGAAATAAATGCCACAGACAAATAAGAAATACCACTTAGAAATAAAGAACACTAGAGAGAAATAAAAAATTCCACAGAGGAGTAGAAAATACCAAAGAGAAATAAAAAATGCCACAGAAGAATAAAGAATGCCCTAGAGAAAAGAATAATGTCACAGAGAAATTAAAAATGCCACAAAAACATGAAAAATGCCACAGAGACACGAAAAATTCCACAGAGAAATAAGAAATTCCATAGAAAAATAAAAAATGTCATAAATAAACAACAGATACGTCATAAAAATGATATAGAGAAAATCCTAAAGAGAAAAGAGAAAATACCAAAAAGAAAAGAAAATTCTGGGGAAGGGAAAATAGCAGATAAAATAAGTAAAAAAAAAGAAATAAATCTATAAATAGAAAGAAAATAACAGCTACCAATAAATAGTTAGGAAAATAAATAGAAAGGGGAATGAAAGAAAGGGTGAATCAAAATAAATTAAAAAAAAACAAAATTATAAATACTCAAAAATAAAAGAGAGAAATAATCAAATAAAGAGAAGAAAGAAAATAGAAAGAACCAGATGAAAGACAAGCAGAGAAAGAATAAAGGAAAATAAGAGGATAGAACAATAAAAATAATATAGAAACAAGAGGCACAGATAGAAAGAAAGAAAGAAAGAAAGAAAGAAAGAAAGAAAGAAAGAAAGAAAGAAAGAAAGAAAGAAAGAAAGAAAGAAAAAAAATATGCTGACAAAGAAGAGAACAGAAAAAGATAAAGATCCTCGTTTTTAAGTTTAGACTAGTTTACCGTTCAGGTTAGGTTGTGTATTTTTGGGTTTTCTTAAGTGTTACTAGCATTATATGGTAATAATTTTTATTGTATTTATCTGATGCATGTAACCTATAAGATAAAACATTGTAATAAATATAAATAGATCATTTTCTTAATTAATAACAGTGTATATCTCCGATAAATGATTTTCTTAGCATCGCCACAGACACACTTGATTGTACTTGTCACTATATCTTGTCACTAGAACGTTTTTGAAATTTATATTTCCCCCGCCATTCATAAAATATTTTGATATGATACCTCTTGCACAAAAGGAGAGATCTATAACTGAAACTCGAATAATATATTTCAGTATTATTTGTATTTATCCTGGTAATAATGAACAGTTTGACTCGTAGACATTTTGTTTTTTTCAGCATTAACTTCCCATGATTTTACGAGAAGATTAGAAGAGAACGGCAGTTACGTAGACTTTCAGCTCCCCACTACTGCCATTAATGCACAACACAATATCAATACGGCGGTTGCTGTCGTCTGCGATACAACGAACTTTTCTGTTGATTTTCGAGTTTGGCATTTTTTCCGGTTATTATATGCTTATTTAAGTTGTGTTAACTCTCGCTAGTGGTTTTATATTTTACTAGTGGCTTGTGCAGCAAATGCTGCTGCAAACTAAGTTCGTTAGACGTTCAAATAAACATTTTTCAGATTTATTTTCAATGAAGAATACTTGTCTTTTTGATAGTTATTTGCTTCCATAATACTGAAACACACTCCCTCTGAATGGATTTTTTTAGGCCAAATACTTTTTCTTGAACCTATCCAACTTCAGTTTTTGAGTTTCAACGCGAAAACGCAAGTATCAATGTCAGGACGATAGCAGTAGCTATTTCGGGTCATTGTGGATTGTAGGCGAAAGTTAAAAAAATGTCAGGTTTGCTAAGCTTTCGAACAATAGCATTTTCGTATAGCTGCTACATGTAGAATTTGAAATGTAGAGCGTAAAATCATTTCATCCTACTAAGAGATCTTGCTGAAATGATCTGGAGACTACGAAATTTTCTAGGCCTCTTATTTTATCAGTAAGTAATACTTTTTGATCTTTCCTTAGGAACTGTAATTTTTGCGCTCTGTCGAGCCAATACTGAAGACAATGACACATATCAATATCCACACTACACCGCCATTAAGTATATGAAAAATACCCAACCCCACTGGGCTAATAAGTATAAAAATATTTGATTTTTAATAACAATATTATTATCTTACTTACGTTTTGTAGTTATATATAGCAGCCACTCACTAAATTATAGAAATGAAAATCTAAATTAAGATATTCTCTACATTTACTTACATAACCTCAAAACGTTTCACTTCCATGTCATCAATATAGCACCAGTATTATGTACAATTAATGAAAAATAGATGCATCATGTTATTACCTATAATAATATTTAATTTCTAATGATAATAATATCATCAAACCACCTCAAGTTTCGTAGACTTTAATATTCAATACACAGCTGTGCTCAAAAAATTATTATATACTGCAGAATCAGTTTTTAATAACAAATTGAATTGAGCTCTAAATATGTCGGCAATCCTGCAGGTCATGGCCTTCGTGTAATAGCCTATTGTTTATTGTAGTGTGTGTTTTGTTCTGAAATTCAATCAAGTCGGCCGTGATTCGATAAAACTAGTTCTCAAAACTGACAACAGATGGATTTTGGAAAATAGGAAAATTATGTAGGAAAATTGACATTTCACTGAAAACTACTACTTTTCCGAAAAACTATGGGTTCCAAGCTTCAAAATGAGGGGCCACTTATTAAAATCCGTTCAGCCGTTTTCCCGTAATTTCCATTACCAGTTCAAATTATATATATATAGATTTTATCCGTCTTAGTATTTATTTTATTATTGTAAATATTTCTGTTTTATCACTATTATTATTATTATTATTTTTGTTGTTACTATTATTTATATCATCAGCATTATTATTTGAACCCTGTAAAATTTATGTAGACTACTGGACTGTACCGAGCACGAGCATATGCTCATTTCGGGTATCTATTCATATGTATTCAATTCAAAATGTAAATTTATTAGTATTTATAATAATTGCATTAGTTATACACTGAAGCTAGTACATGTTTGAATTAACATAATCATATTCCTCAGTTATACATTACAGCTCAAGTAACTGAAGTTAGATATGTTACCTCGTTGCCTTCTTGATTTCGTCTGAAGTGTTGTATTCCTTGAAGAGCTACAAGATTTATTTCTGTTTCATGGCATCTGATAATATAATAATATCATCTGGAACCGCCGGCTGCGGTGGCAGCGACTGTATCATTTTATTTTACATTATTGACGTCCAACTACGCCACGTAATTGGATGCACATGCACGTGACTAATGCGGCCGAGCGGTAGCGCCACTTCATCGATGGGCACAAATTTTAGAGCTTGCAATATTTAAAAGCGGGAGGCAGCAATTATTTCAGCCTAATCTTAATAGCATTTTTAATAATGCATAAAAATGCACATCTTGAATTCATGATGTGGATAGATAATATTAGTTGTGTGTGATATCAAGTTACTAATCCCCTGCGAGCCCGCAACCCATCCGGCTGGCGCGCTGCGCGGTGCGGCGTGGTGTGAAGGGTTGCGATACGCTATCCGTTCTAAGAAACAGAGCGACTTACGATCTCAATACGCATTTGATTCATTATTATGCTTAAATGAATCATTGACAGGATTTTCAACTGCTGAGTACCTTAACCCTCTGACAGGTCTACCAACTTATAAAGTGACCTGCTGATTAAGGTTATGGATCGGTGAAAATAACGAAAAAAAAATAAAAATTAAAAACGAAAATTTTGTTTTTAACTCTATGAAATAAAATAATATTTCATATTTCTAAATCTGTGCTTATTTTGGCCCTATGGCAATTTAAAGTCTCTCAGGACGAATTTAAAAGGACCAGTGCGTGCGTGGAGCTGCAGCCCTTTAAACTGACTCTCAGCTGTCATTCTGACAGATTTTGTTTTTCACTCTTAATTTTGCTTTTCATTCAGTTCATATTTCGCTCTGTTATGTAGGAGAAAAATATGTGTGGTAGACCTGTGTAGGGAGGAAGCATATCGATAGTATATCATATACATACTATACTTTGGTACTCTTTTTCTCGATTTTCCAATTTTCAGCATTTTGTAACATTCAAACGTCCACAAAAGCATGTGAAGTAAATTGACACATGTGTTTTCTTCTGCTATTGAAAGTATTCAAATCACCATGTGTTGAAGATGTGATAAGTTAAAACAAATTGAAAAATTAACAAATAAAGGGTAAATAGGTTTTGGTATGTTTGGAGGTAAATCCCGAAAAGACAAAGTATATGATTATGTCTCGTGACCAGAATATTGTAAAAAATGTAAATATAAAAATTGGAGATTTATTCTTCGAAGAGGTGGAAAAATTTAAATATCTTGGAGCAACAGTAACAAATATAAATGACACTCTGGAGGAAATTAAACGCAGAATAAATATGGGAAATGCCTGTTATTATTCGGTTGAGAAGCTTTTGTCATCTAGTCTGCTGTCAAAAAATCTGAACGTTAGAATTTATAAAACAGTTATATTACCGGTTGTTCTGTATGGTTGTGAGACTTGGACTCTCACTTTGAGAGAGGAACAGAGATTAAGGGTGTTTGAGAATAAGGAAAATATTTGGGGCTAAGCGGGATGAAGTTACAGGAGAATGGAGAACGTTACACAACACAGAACTGCACGCATTGTATTCTTCATCTGACATAAATAGAAACATTAAATCCAGACTTTGAGATGGGCAGAGCATGTAGCACGTATGGGCGATTCCAGAAATGCATATAGAATGTTAGTTGGGAGACTGGAGGAAAAAATACCTTTAGGGAGGCAGAGACGTAGATGGGAAGATAATATTAAAATAGATTTGAGGGAGGTGGTATATGATGATAGAGACTGGCTTAATCTTGCACAGGATAGGGACTGATGGCGGGCTTATTTGAGGGCGGCAATAAACCTGTGGGTTTCTTAAAAGCCATTTGTAAGTAAGTTGTAAAGGTAATTTTTTTTCTCAAAAAATAATGGGATAAATATGAAAAGCATGCGCCATATTTTACATACATCGATCAGAAACATACTAAATATGAATTTAAAGAAAAATTCTGTAAACTTTGAAAATTGGTACAATAATAATTCAGTATTAAAAAACAACAAAAATGAATTATAAGTAAAGTAATTGCAATATCAATGTGAAAATTTGTGTATTGCATGTCCATATTGTAAACAATATTTGGCAAAAGTTACACATGATTTGATGTAATAATTTAGAAATTAGAAATTGCACAGATCCATAGCCTTAAGTGAGAGATTGAACTGAATCATTAATGTCTTATTCACTCACTACCTTTTTCAGTCTTTGGTACAGTTGTTAAAAATATCCTTGTAGAACCAGTAATTATTGGTCTCATGAAATCTAAAGCATATTCACAACATGTTTTTCTGAAATCTGTGCATTTCTTAAGTAAACGTTCAATAACTATGAAACCTCAGGCACAAAGAGAAAGTGGTCACTTTATTTCAACAATACACACCAATATGGTATGGTTAGTCAGTAGTCTGAACATTGGTTAGAATCTCATAAGTGATAACAATAAGGAATCACTCATGAGGCAACTAAGCCAGGAGATAATGTGGTAGGGTGGCTAATTGTTTTACCTCTCCACTGCTGACTACATTTCAGTAAGCAGGCTTGAGATGGTTGCAACAGTTGTTCTTCCTCTGACACATATCTTTGAGTCAGATGTGCTGCCTGATAATAGATGCAAGCCAGAACCTCAATCAGAGGACCCAATCAATTAATGAATAAAAAAATCGGTGTAGGCTGCACACAGCCTCAAGTTTCATACGTCCATACGTATCTCGGCATGAGATGTTGAATGTAAGTATATCCGTTGCTTGTACATCCGCTGCCATTTGTGCCTCAACATTGTGAATTTTCTTTCTTCACTCAAATCCACTCGCAAATTTTCCTAATTTAACTTCTCCACCAATTTACATTGTAGGGGTTGGGGACAACTCGCCACAGAAAATTGGCCACAGAGGCAACTCGCCACATAATTGAAATTCGTATCAAAGACAATTCGCCACATAATTGAAATTCGTATCAAAGACAATTCGCCACATAATTGAAATTCGTATCAAAGACAATTCGCCACATAATTGAAATTCGTATCAAAGACAATTCGCCACATAATTGAAATTCGTATCAAAGACAATTCGCCACATAATTGAAATTCGTATCAAAGACAACTCGCCACATAATTGAAATTCGTATCAAAGACAATTCGCCACATAATTGAAATTCGTATCAAAGACAATTCGCCACATAATTTAAATTCGTATCAAAGACAATTCGCCACATAATTGAAATTCGTATCAAAGACAATTCGCCACATAATTGAAATTCGTATCAAAGACAACTCGCCACATAATTGAAATTCGTATCAAAGACAATTCGCCATATAATTGAAATTCGTATCAAAGACAACTCGCCACATAATTGAAATTCGTATCAAAGACAATTCGCCACATAATTGAAATTCGTATCAAAGACAATTCGCCACATAATTGAAATTCGTATCAAAGACAATTCGCCACATAATTGAAATTCGTATCGAAGACAATTCGCCACATAATTGAAATTCGTATCAAAGACAATTCGCCACATAATTGAAATTTGTATCAAAGACAATTCGCCACATAATTTAAATTCGTATCAAAGACAATTCGCCACATAATTGAAATTCGTATCAAAGACAATTCGCCACATAATTCAAATTCGAATCAAAGACAATTCGCCACATAATTGAAATTCGTATCAAAGACAATTCGCCACATAATTGAAATTCGTATCAAAGACAATTCGCCACATAATTGAAATTCGTATCAAAGACAATTCGCCACATAATTGAAATTCGTATCAAAGACAATTCGCCACATAATTGAAATTCGTATCAAAGACAATTCGCCACATAATTGAAATTCGTATCAAAGACAATTCGCCACATAATTTAAATTCGTATCAAAGACAATTCGCCACATAATTTAAATTCGAATCAAAGACAATTCGCCACATAATTGAAATTCGAATCAAAGACAATTCGCCACATAATTTAAATTCGAATCAAAGACAATTCGCCACATAATTGAAATTCGTATCAAAGACAATTCGCCACATAATTGAAATTCGTATCAAAGACAATTCGCCACATAATTGAAATTCGTATCAAAGACAATTAGCCACATAATTGAAATTCGTATCAAAGACAATTCGCCATATAATTGAAATTCGTATCAAAAACAATTCGCCACATAATTGAAATTCGTATCAAAGACAATTCGCCACATAATTGAAATTCGTATCAAAGACAATTCGCCACATAATTGAAATTCGTATCAAAGACAATTCGCCACATAATTGAAATTCGTATCAAAGACAATTCGCCACATAATTGAAATTCGTATCAAAGACAATTAGCCACATAATTGAAATTCGTATCAAAGACAATTCGCCATATAATTGAAATTCGTATCAAAGACAATTAGCCACATAATTGAAATTCGTATCAAAAACAATTCGCCACATAATTGAAATTCGTATCAAAAACAATTCGCCACATAATTGAAATTCGTATCAAAGACAATTCGCCACATAATTGAAATTCGTATCAAAGACAATTAGCCGCATAATTGAAATTCGTATCAAAGACAATTCGCCATATAATTGAAATTCGTATCAAAGACAATTAGCCACATAATTGAAATTCGTATCAAAGTCAATTTGTCACATAATTGAAATTCGTATCAAAGGCAATTCGCCACATAATTGAAATTCGTATCAAAGACAATTCGCCACACATTAAAATTCAAGGCAATACTCAAATTCGCAACAATTTAGAATATATTTATATGGTAACACAAGACAAATCCAGAAACTGTAAACTAATTCGGAGCTATGGTGGAGGAAATTCGCTTCACAAAATCAGAAAGAGGCTCAGAAAATTAATATATAAAACGCATCCTTCCTTGTATCACGTGCTGGAGCAACTGCAGTTGGAAGTGGATAGATGCATAGAGAGATTGGAAGGTGGTCATTCTCCTACCAAAAAGAAGCGGAAGTACATCGACATGGACAGACGAATATCACGTACAGTTGAAGAATACCCGCGGTACAAGGAGAAGGCACCGTCATCCGGTACTTGAGAGCTGTGGGCCACAACCTAGCAGGACAGTTTTGAAGCCAAATTTACATATACAAAGCAATACTTAGTGGAATTTACAATTTTATTAATCTCTGTATCCATTCGCACATTATAGAGCTTCTGGAAGTCATGGATTTATCTTTGTACCTCAATGTGACAAATTGTCTATCTGTGACAAATTGTCTATTTGTGACGAATTGTCTATCTGTGGGGAATTGCCCTTATTACCAATTTTCTGTGGCCAATTGTCCCAATTACCAATTTTCTGTGGCCAATTGTCCGGAACCGGCATTGTAGACTGCTTTGTTACAAATCGTTTGACACCACTGCGAACTTCCTATAGATTCGCATTCTCGAGTTACCTTGCCTCGGCTGACGCTCGACCCTCCAATTTGTAAAAATGGTGCGTGGTGTGCCATTTTTTATGCCATTTCTCACTTCAGCACATAAAAATACATAAAAAGAGCTTTTTTAGGTTTTTAAATCGCAGGCGTGTGTTAAATAATGAAAGAGTAATGGAACAGAGAAAAATTCTCTCCGGCGCCGGGGTTTGAACCCGGGTTTTCAGCTCTACGTGCTGATGCTTTATCCACTAAGCCACACCGATTACCCACCCCGGCATCGAACAGAATTGTCTCAGTTTAAGTTCCAACTCTTGGGTTCCCTCTAGTGGCCGTCCTCTGCGCTACGTCATAGATGTCTATTAACGTAGGACTGAAGTCCACACATGTGCTGAGGTGCACTCGTTATGAGTGACTAGTTGGCGGGGACCCGACGGAATAAGCGCCGTCTTAAATCACGAAGTGATTTACGCATATCATATATATTATTTTAATGTACCGAAGTACATATGATATTTCCATGCAGATATTCTGCGTCATCATACGATGAAAGAGTAATGGAACGGAGAAAAATTCTCTCCGGCGCCGGGATTTGAACCCGGGTTTTCAGCTGTACGTGGTGATGCTTTATCCACAAAGCCACACCGGATACCCACCCCGACGTCGGACAGAATCGTCTCGGATATCATATATATTATTTTAATGTACCGAAGTATATATGATATTTCCATGCAGATATTCTGCGTCATCATACGATGAAAGAGTAATGGAACGAAAGCATCAGCACGTAGAGCTGAAAACCCGGGTTCAAATCCCGGCGCCGGAGAGAGAATTTTTCTCCGTTCCATTACTCTTTCATAGTATGATGACGCAGAATATCGGCATGGAAATATCATATGTACTTCGGTACATTAAAATAATATCTGTGTTAAACTGATGCTTTTCCAATTCACTGCGGGCTAAAGCAGGGAGATGCACTATCACCTATACTTTTTAACTTCGCTCTAGAATATGCCATTAGGAAAGTTCAGGATAACAGGCAGGGTTTGGAATTGAACGGGTTACATCAGCTTCTTGTTTATGCGGATGACGTGAATATGTTAGGAGAAAATACACAAACGATTAGGAAAAACACGGAAATTTTACTTGAAGCAAGTAAAGCGATCGGTTTGGAAGTAAATCCCGAAAAGACAAAGTATATGATTATGTCTCGTGACCAGAATATTGTACGAAATGGAAATATAAAAATTGGAGATTTATCCTTTGAAGAGGTGGAAAAATTCAAATATATTGGAGCAACAGTAACAAATATACATGACACTCGGGAGGAAATTAAACGCAGAATAAATATGAGAAATGCCTGTTATTATTCGGTTGAGAAGCTCTTATCATCCAGTCTGCTGTCCAAAAATCTGAAAGTTAGAATTTATAAAACAGTTATATTACCGGTTGTTCTGTATGGCTGTGAAACTTGGACTCTCACTCTGAGAGAGGAACATAGGTTAAGGGTATTTGAGAATAAGGTGCTTAGGAAAATATTTGGGGCTAAGAGGGATGGAGTTACAGGAGAATGGAGAAAGTTATACAATACAGAACTGCACGCATTGTATTCTTCACCTGACATAATTAGGAACATTAAATCCAGACGTTTGAGATGGGCAGGGCATGTAGCACGTATGGGGGAATCCAGAAATGCATATAGAGTGTTAGTTGGGAGACCGGAGGGAAAAAGACCTTTAGGGAGGCCGAGACGTAGATGGGAGGATAATATTAAAATGGATTTGAGGGAGGTGGGGTATGATGATAGAGACTGGATTAATCTTGCACAGGATAGGGACCGCTGGCGGGCTTATGGGAGGGCGGCAATGAACCTCTGGGTTTCTTAAAAGCCATAAGTAAGTAAGTTAAATGATTAGGTTTCTTTTCCCGAGATTTCCCCAACCATAAGGGAAACGTCAGATAGTCTATGGGGAATCCACGGCCTCATCTCGCCATCACCAATTCCATCGACGTTAAATATTAACGTAGTAGTTGATACAGCGTCGTTAAATAACCAAGAAAAAAATACTTTTAAAATCGCACAGAAAACTAATCTTAATGTGCCACATTATCTACGGTTTTAGGCATATTGTTTTGATTATAAATTACAATAAGAAATTTGTGAGAAGCTTACACGTACTACTTAATCGCTGCCTGTGGCCGGTCTCACATGACTTGGCTGGCAGCGCCTCCTCTAATCTGATGTCGGCGCTGGGCGAGGTCCGCACTTACCGCGCACGCTGTGACCAGAGCACGCAGGGTACACAGATGAATACAGCTGCAAACCACTAAAAGCTATTACCGCGTTAGTAATATAATTAGATAGAGCAGAGCGTACACTCTTGCCGACGGACTATAGACCCGGTGTCGAATTGCGTCCTTACGGCCCAATCGATCGCCCAGCGGAGCAGTTCCGGCTTTAGCCCTTCGTCTGTCTTCACCTTTCCACATTTCAACATTCGTCTGTTTTATATTTTTATATCCTCCAAATTCGTCGGCCGTAAAGTGGGATGAGGGTACTAAGAAAAGGTTCTCATAAATCCAAAGAGATCGCATATAAATCACTAGTACGTCCAGTAATGGAATATGGTGCTGCATGTTGGGATCCTTACAGACTAGAACATATTAAGGCACTGGAAAAGATTAAAAAACGGGCTCTTAAGTGTTGTCGGAAAAATTCACCATTAAAATGGGACACACTCACGGACAGGAGAACGCGAATTCGATTATGCGCAATGTTCAAAACATACAGAGGTGAGCCTGCCTGGAGAGAAATAAAAAATAGGTTGCAGCAGCCAAATTACTCTTCAAGGAACGACTACTCATATAAATTGAGGGAAAGAAGGCAGAGGACGGACACTGGAAAGTTTTCTTTTCTCAATCGTACTATCAGGGACTGGAATGCTTTACCTGCAGACTTACTAAAGTCTTTACCAACAACCAAAAATGTATTTAAAAATAGGCTTAAGGACCTTACTAATACACGGTAATTATACACAGTATTTAAAGGGTGTAAATGATATGTTGTTATTGAAATGTTGTATCAGTGAAGAATTATGTTATGTCCGTGAAGTGTGTTGTATCAGTGAAGAAGTATGTCGTGTTAGTGAAGTGTGCTATGTAAGTGAAACGTGTACCTGTCAGTGAAGCTTTATAGTTTATAGTGGCAGTGCAAAGTATTTGAACAGTGAAATGTTTTTGAAGTGTTAGTGAAATCAGGATAGAATCAGTGAAATGTGTCGTAGTTCAATTGCAGTGAGTGAGTTGACAGCGAAATGAGTGTAATTTGAAAGGTACTTGTGCAGATATGAACATATCATACTCGTGGGTTTTAGTTCGATCTTAGTTTTAAGATACAAATTAGATTTATTTCAAATGTTATTTTAAGTGATCGTTTCATTTAATTTAGTATATTCCCAGTTGTTATTATTATTATTATTATTATTATTATTATTATTAATTATTGTTAGTATTAATTATTAGTATTATTATTAATTGTATTTTAATTAATAAGTTTATTATTGTCATTATTGAGTGTAATTAGTTACCACTGCCACCGGGTATATACCCACTGCAGTGTGAATAAATACATACATTAAGAAATATAATATGTAGTATAAAGAGGATAGAAGGAGAAATAGTAAGAAAAGTCACATGGAGAGACGAAAAAAAGGTAAAAGAAAAAATAGAGAGAAATTAAGAAGAATTGGGAAGAAGACGAAGAAACAAAAGAAATGAATAGAGAAACAGTGAGAAATATAAAATAAATAACAATAAAGAAAAAGAAGGAAGACAGAAAGGAGAGGAGAAAAAAGAAAAGAAAGGAGAGAGAAATAAGAAAGGAAGGTAATAGTTATTTATCTTATTAAGGGCCGATTGTATAAACCATTTAATCTTAGATCAGAGGTTAAATTGATCCTCGTTCTAGCTGAACTTGGAATTTTGTGTTGTATGAAGTCTAATCTCAGATTAATTTGTCTCAAACTAAAGTCAACTTTGACTGAAGAAATTTCTCCGATTAAGTTAGATGATCCAAGTTCAGTTATTTCTTTTCTGTTTGAAATATACGCGTGGCAGATTGTGCAAATAGAATAACCATTATTATTAATATTAATAGATATGGTAGTTACATTTATATTTTTTTTCAATTTCTTGCCTTAATACACAAACAATCTTATATTTTATAAGGCTCTATCGTGTTCAGCAGTATCAAATAACATAACCTATAATTATATTATGTTTATAACAACCATTTAATTATTAATGGATATGATAGGTATATTCATAAATTTTCAATTTGTCGTTTTATAAAGCTTTATTATGTTTAGCAGTATCAAACACCATAACATGATAACAATTTGGAGAACAGCCAACCTTCTTCTCATTGTCCGCCATTATTTACATTGGACAAAACAAACCAGTGTTTCCAACAGAGTGTACGGAAAGTCGCCAAAAAGTAGTTGTAAAGTCGCTAGATTTCTCATTATCAACAAAGAAAGATTAAATTTTGTCACTATGGGGTATTAAAAAGTTCGCTAAATCCCTATTTAAGCAATATAAAAGTTAAAAGAAATAATTGTTATTGGAAAAGATTAAAGTCACTAAATTGGCAACAGTGAACAAACTTATACAACATGATCCGCGCATCACATATTTCACCTGTTTATGCGATGTTGCCAAATCCTTTTCACGTGAACTTAGATTGCATTTGAACCAAGGTAATTTGATCGCAGAAAAGTTTTATACAATAGAAGAAGTGTCTGAACTCGGTTCACTTTTCGATCTCCGATCAAAGTTGATCTTTAGTCAGGGAGTTTTATACAATTGGGCCTAAGTGGCTAAAACTGATCGATCACAACGCGATAACAGGCTAGAAATTCCACTCCACACATCATCTCTGTATTCCTCATCTTTCACTGTTGCTAACTCTCGTCACTGGAACTCTCTGCCGCCTGAAGTCAAGGGCTGCCGAACTTTGAAATCTTTCAAATCCAAGTTAGTTGCCAAACTAACTTACTGTCAAGACAAGTGTTGTATTGCATGTTTCCACGTATTCACTATTTTTTTTTAATTCTAGTGATATTTAACTTATTTTATCTCTTTTTGTTTTCATCATACTTCCCTATAGGCTAATGGTTTACCTAGGCGTATAGTGTGATACCACAGTATAAGAAGAATCAGTAGGGACAACTCTTGTCGGCACCTTTGATGTTGTTGGTACTAAATTCAAGCTCAGTAAGGTCTAGTTCTCAATGAATCCAACTATGTCGCTAGTATCAAACCACTATCACAATATTAGTAAAATATTTATTTATTTATTTTATTGGTCAGTAATACGAATAATTTTGTATGTATATTATCTATCATTAATATTATGTCGCTAGGAAGTCAAAATACTTATATCCATTGTTGACGTTCATGTTCGCACTTCACCGCAACGGACGCCATGATGTATTATGTTGTACTTGGATCAATTTTACCAACATAAACCTCAAACAGTGACTTGAACGTTAGCGTCAATTAGTGAATATTTTCATGATGATTGCATACTGAAGTATTTATTATTATGGTTATATTGCCATTCCTTTGCCTCATGCATTTAAAATTATTAAAAGATGAGTAATGAATGTTTCCAGTTAATATTAAATTATGCCAGACCTGTCGTACATGGAGATCCATCTGGTGGAGGTTCCAGATAATACATCCGGTTTCGTGACATGCGCACTCAGAATTTGTTCCCACGAAATGGCTTAGGTGTCTTTACTGTATGTTCTCTATACTGTGGTGATACCTTGAGCTACTTATAATCATAATTTTCCTCACTGTTTGTACCTAAAAATATTGTGTTCATTGCATGCTTTGTACTTCACAATTCTTATTATTATTACTTACTGGCTTTTAAGGAACCCGAAGGTTCATTGCCGCACTCTCATAAGCCCGCCATTGGTCCCTATCCTGAGCAAGATTAATCCATTCTCTATCATCATATCCCACCTCCCTCAAATCCATTTTAATATTATCTTCCCATCTACGTCTCGGCCTCCCTAAAGGTCTTTTTACCTCCGGCTGTGGTAGTGCCAGAGAATCAGTTCCATTCCGAGGCTTAGTTGAAGGATTCGTAACAAGCTGTTTTTTACGGTGATGGGTTGTTAGCCCTTCGCCCAACCCTCAAGCTGGAGGACCATCCCTAATCGGCTGTCCGCGACTGCTTATTCAATATATTCACAGCTACCCTCCATATGTGGAGGCCGTCTCCTCGATCCTCAACCTGAGGATGTGCCATGCCGTGGTGATAGGGACCCACAATACGTTTATTATTATTATTATTATTATTATTATTATTATTATTATTATTATTATTATTATTATTAAATTTATTTATGAATAATGACACCCTAAGTTTATTCTGAAGACCACTGATGGTTATCATTATCTTGTGAAGGTTTCGTCGAGGAAGTGGCTGAAATTGTGACTAGAAATTCATTCACGCAATGATCAGTATCATAACGACACAACTCCCCAACTAAAATTTCTGTGCGGAAGTAAGTTTCAAAAATAAGTTTGTAATGCTCTGTTGTAACATTTCCGTAATAAATATTTAAAAAAATTAAATGAAGTCCCGCTGTAATGTAGCATAGGTAACATTTATTTGTTTTTAATATACGGCTACATTCATTTGCTGGCAAAACAAAAGAACAATACCTAATGTGAACAACAGACATGGCCTACATCGTTTATCTATGTCTTGAGGTTTAAAGTCGCTTCGTTATGATGACCTCATGGATATATTAACGGAAGTTCCATTTAAAATGTAAATAAAAAGAAAAGAATCATATCCCAAAAAATGCAAATTTGAGATATTAAGCATATGGTGAGCTTATGTAGTGCCTATCTACAAAATTAGTTGTTAGGAGAAAAGAACGGCATAGGCCTATGTTATAGGAGTGGAAATTTTCAGTGGTTTTCATAAAACAACCATAGTCCAAAGACTTTTTTGTGGTAGCATTTACAAATATCCTATTCATATCATCTTCAAACATTTATCCATACAATTGTAAGCTGTAGTACAGCGTGAGTATAAATGACTTCCCTGATTACGAAAATTATTTGTGGACAAACGATTGAACGTAGAAAAATTTTAAATATACGAGTGTATGGATAAACTCTCCAAGTTTTTAAACATAGCTTATAGGTGCTCGATATGGGCTTCCCTTGTGCCCTGCAGACATCAAGTCGGTAGTTCAATTCGTCCCACACACGTCTAAGTATATCCATATCGATTGCAGTGATGGGGTTGATGATGCGGGAGCATAGCTCTGGCAGATTTTCCGGTAATGGAGGTACAAAAACAGAGTCTTTAACGTACCCCCATAGGTACAAGTCACACGGTGTTAAGTCAGGGGAAAGTGGAGGCCAGGATAAGAGCTACATGTCGTCCCTCCACTTCACTTCCACATCGAAGTCCGGGCATTCCTGAACGACTGGATGCCAAACAGATGGATTAGTCGCGCGGGGAGAGACGACATGCAGCTCTTGTCCTGGCCTCCACGTTCCCCTGGCTTAACACCGTGTAACTTCTATCTGTGGGGGTATGTTAAAGACTCTGTTTTTGTACCTTCATTACCGCAAAATCTGTCAGAACTACGAGCTCACATCATCAACGCCATCGCTGCAATCGATATGGATACACTTAGCCGTGTGTGGGACGAATTGGACTACCGGCTTGATGTCTGCAGGGTTACAAGGGGAGCACATATCGAGCAGCTATAAGGTATGTTTAAAAACTTGGAGAGTTTCACCATATACTAGTATAATTAAAAATTTTCTATCTTCAATCGTTTGTCCACAAATAATTGCCGTAATCAGGGAAGTCATTTATACTCACGCTGTAGATTGGCAGTACTGAATGTTACGTGCACGGCAAAAGCCACCTCAGAGAGAAATACTTTAGCACGTGAATTGTTGTAGCTATTAGTTATGAAGTCATCTTTAGGTGCAGAAGTAACCCCATGGAAAAAACGTAAGTAACGAAAGGAGAAGAAGCAGGATATAATAAAGAAAATGAAGATTAAAGGAGAGGCACACTTCAGCCACAACAGAGTATTTTTCTTAAAATAACCATTGTCCACAGTTACCTGCATTTACATATGTATTTAATTTAGGGATTGTTATCATATAAAGGACAGATTGAAGTATTTCGGAGCAAGGGAACAATTCCAAAATTCTCAGTTGAATGTTTTAAGTATTTTGGAATTCCTTTAAAAATTTTGAAAATTATTGCTGTAGACGTAATGAAATATTCTGTTCATATTTTATATAATCACCTCTACACCTAAATTTCTTTATATTCTATCTGATTACTAGTAATTATTCAATAAAAGTACTTTCCCAAGGGTAGCTTCCATTTGAAAATAATAATCATAATACTGATAACACAAATGTTTATTTTTATTTTATTTGTTTAGTATGCTGTGTCTTACTGAAGGTCAGCTACCTTTGTGGAATTTATATATGAACCAATTTAAGTTATAAATGTACTTCAGTTTTCCAAAGTTTCCACAACACCTTAAGAATTAGCAAGATGAATTTCATACTTGAAGCATGGATAAATATATAATAGGATGCGAAACTTACTGAGTTTCCCGTAACACATGCTAGAGGCGCTAATGTAGAAATTGATCTTTCTACCACCTGTTGGGAATAGGAGAACTTATTACAGCGCACCAAGTAGCGAAAATAAAAACTAATTACTCCATGCATTTAGCAGCGCACCTGGTGACGAAAATATTAAACTGTGCAGAAAGTATTCCCTCCCACCCTCATCGATATTCTCAACTAACCCAATTTAAAATAAAACATTTACATTTTTATTCCTCACAGCATCTTCTACTGAAAATTCTTACCGGAGCCAACAGGAAGATAAAAGAGACCATCTATTTTACACTACCCAATTAAAATATAACCACAGAGACAGAAAATAAAGCGAAAAGTTAGATAATTTATTGGGATTGTATTCTTTGGGCATTTATTGTACAGCGCAATGGAAAAGTCTGCAAAAACTACTTAGATAGTTCAATTTATTATATTGCTATTACTTTACAATACATTCGACAACACTATTTTTACAACGTCCATAAACATTACTGTTTAACATTCACTGCTTATACACACACGTAGTATCACTTTATGTTCACTTATTAGCAAGTTTCTGTCTGCCATCTTGTCTTCTCGAGCAACATCTCGAACGGATAAATAAAGAACTCTGGGTAATGTGCCCAACACGTAGTTCTAATGTTCACCACCTACGACGTTGGGCGCTGATCATCTTATTTGAGCCCCCTGTCGCCAGATGGTGCTGACCGCAGTTTTGTACCCTATTATATAGTTATCCATGCTTGAAGTGTCAACAAATCCCATGCCAGATAGTTTTTTTTTTGTTTCTCCTGAAAATTTATGTTTTTGGACTACGGTTGTTTTTTTTCTAAAAACTCTCCAATTTGACTCCGGGTATGAGTAAAATAGAAACAGTTTCATGTTAATTTTTTTAACCCTTCGCTGGATAGGTTTACGTTACTTACTTGCTTGCTTACTTACTGGCTTTTAAGGAACCCGGAGGTTCATTGCCGCCCTCACATAAGCCCACCATTGGTCCCTATCCTGAGGAAGATTAATCCATTCTCTACCATCATATCCCACCTCCCTCAAATCCATTTTAATATTATGTTCCCATCTACGTCTCGGCCTCCCTAAAGGTCTTTTCCCTCCGGCCTCCCAACTGACACTCTATATGCATTTCTGGGTTCGCCCATACGTTCTACATGCCCTGCCCATCTCAAACGTCTGGATTTAATGTTCCTAATTATGTCAGTTGAAGAATACAATGCGTGCAGTTCTGTGTTGTGTAACTTTCTCCAGTCTCCTGTAACTTCATCCCTCTTAGCCCCAAATATTTTCCTAAGCAACTTATTCTCAAACACTCTTAATCTCTGTTCCTCTCTCAAAGTGAGAGTCAAAGTTTCACAAACATACAGAACAACCGGTAATATAACTGTTTTATAAATTCTAACTTTCAGATTTTTGGACAGCAGACGGGATGATAAAAAATTCTCAACCGAATAATAACAGGCATTTCCCATATTTATTCTGTGTTTACGTTACTGGACAAAAGAAGAATGTCCAAATAACGACTACGATTTCATTTATATTATATGAACACATAATAGTACATTATATAACGAGCCTATAATGGTAGTAATTAAGACGCGAGTATGTTTATGAAATGAGCGCAAGCGAGTTTCATAATTGTCTTACGAGCGTCTTAATTACCATTATAGGCAAGTTTCATACGACGTTTTATGCTCGACCATATTTCTAACTTGAAATTATTCAGAAGTATTCATGTTATTCTTATCTGATTGAGGAGCGGAACTTACCTTGTGCAATATCTCGTAAATTGTGAGATGTGCGCAGACGCGAAAGTATTGATTTTTTCCGAGGAACAAATGTCATTGACCTTGATATAATTTAGAGAGTAAAATGAAAATTAATCTTGATATAACCTTGAAATTGATTTAGACATTGAAAAAAGAGATGACAAATTGAATTTATTTGAATATTATTTACAATTAACGCTAATTATTATAGTAACAGAACATAACCTTCTGCGACAGTATTGGATTTCCAGCCTCCGTGACGTTTCGCTAGTTGTCTTTCGATTGCATATCCGAGAATAATCGATACTTGCGCTTTCATATTGCTACAATGGTGTTTTCTGATTGGTGGAACACCTGAACTATAATTAATAGGTGTACTTTAATGAAGCCCATTAAAGGGCTGCTACCAGATGTATAATTACTACATTTCGGCATGGTCGAGCATAATAGTTATTTATGGTACTTGTGAGGTAAGTGCATCTTTATTGCACGAGTGGAAAGATTTAAGCACGAGGCGTCAGCCGAGTGCTTAAATTACACGAGCGCAATAAAGATCACGCTCACAAGTACCATACGTAATTTTATCCATGACCATAACGAAAAATTATGTTTTATAAAAGAAAATATGTTGAAAATAAGTCCTCATATAATCACATATCATGGCATGGGTTTTAAAATCGATACGTGTACTAGGTAGGTTATAATGTAGGAGGCCATGATTAATGAAGAATTGTATCTAAGGCGTTGGATAAATAACAAATTATAATTAATTATATAATTTTAATATATATTTTTTTCATTTTAAAGTGTATTTTCGTCTTTTTGAAGTTTTAGGGATTAATGTGATTAAAATAATTTCTCATTTTACTAATGTAAACTTAAGAGGAATATTAAAACCTAATTTATTCTCGTGTCCGGTTATCTCAGTTGGCTAACGCGTGTTGTTTTAAAATCCTATAAACCCAACTTCGCAGGTTCAGGTTTCCTCGCATCCCAAAAGGTAAATTATTACAAGATTTAAAAAAATGCATATTAGATATGGATGCAATGCACAAATTACGACATAGTAGATAGAGAAAAGAGAAGGGGATTGAGTGTATGTATATTAATTAAGAAATGGTAATAAAGAAGTAGAGGTAGTGACATCTTGTAACTAATATATTAACTTCTTGAGTAATAGTTCAATGGAAAAGTATACGTGTGTACCCGGGTACTAGGAAAATACTGTGAGATAAAGTTCAAACTGTGAGGGAAAGTCTTTATCTCACTAGTGAAATAAAGTAATGTTGAATAAAAGCCTACTTTACAAACGCAAAAGTATTTAGTAAAGGCATGTTTTTCGATATGGTCATGGATAAAGATAATTATGCTGATATAGTAGGCACTCATAATTTTTCTAGACGACTAGAATTGATACGAGTACAAAGAATGCAGCACGCTTAATTCTAAAGCTGATCTCCGACGTTCTAACCAACCGGAGCCGTTTAAATCAGAGCCGGTAGGTCGAGAGGCTCCTGAATTGCGGGGCACTCCGTGGCAGGCAGTTAGCTAATGAAACTTGTTGGACCTATTCAGTGTTGACCGTGTGTCAACAGGGGGCGCCTTGCGCAGGCAAACACAGCCCAGAGGGGTGTGAGGCGGGCTAATTAGAGGAGAACATCAGTATCGAGTCTCCTTGTAAATGGTAAAACAAAGATTTGTTCTGAAGCTAGCTTCGGCTGGTTGAGAAGCTTGCGGTCCGTGGTTCCCCGCAGCACACAGATCCATCTTGTCTTAGCTCACCAATAATTGGAATGCACAGATTCGTTCCTTCACAGTCATTCTCTGATTCGTTTCCGCTTTCTTAACCATTCTCAATCTCTTTCTTTCATCTTGTTTGTCATACTTCGTTTCTTCCTCATTTAGTTCATGATCTCAGTTTCTATTTTTTGTTCTTCTCCTCCTTTTATTAAAAAACTAAGTTCCATCGCCTTCTTGATCATGCACAGTTTCTTCTGCGTTTTGTTCATGATTCTTCGTTTCTTCTTCTTGATCATTCTAAGTTTCTTCATCTTGTAGATCACTCTCCATTCCTCCATTTTCCTCTTCTTGATCACTGTCCGTTTCTTATTCTTTCATTACTCTCAAATTTTTATTCTTCATTGTCATTCTCAATTTCTTCTTCTTTTTCTTGATGACTCTCAGTTTTTTCTCCTTGATATTCTTAGTTTCTTCTTCTTGTGCACTCGCAATTTCTTCTTCTTCTTGATCATTCTGAGTTTCTTCTTCTTCTTCTTCTTCTCGATCATTCTCAGTTTCTTCTTCTTGATCATTCTCAGTTTCTTCTTCTCGATCATTCTCAGCTTCTTCTCGATCATTCTAAGCTTCTTCTCGATCATTCTCAGTTTCTTCTTCTTGATCATTCTCAGTTTCTTCTTCTTCTCGATTATTCTCAGTTTCTTCTTCTTTTTGATCATTTTCAGTTTCTTCTTCTTCTCGATCATTCTCAGTTTCTTCTTATTGATCATTCTCAGTTTCTTCTTCTTCTTCTTGATCATTTACAGTTTCTTCTTCTTTTTGATCATTCAAAAATTTATTCTTAATCATTCTCAGTTTCTTCTTCTTTTTTGATCATTCGCACTTTATTCTTCTTGATCATTCTCAGTTTCTTCTTCTTGATCATTCTCAGTTTCTTCTTCTTCATCATTCTCAGTTTCTTTTTATTCCTGATCATTTACAGTTTCTTCTTCTTTTTGATCATTCCCAATTTCTTCTTCTTAATCATTGTCAGTTTCTTCTTCTTTTCTATCATTGCCAGTTTCTTCTATTTTATATCATTGTCAGTTTCTTCTTCTTTTTGATCATTCACAGTTTCTTCTTCTTTTTGATAATTCACAGTTTCTTCTTCTTTTTGATAATTCACAGTTTCTTCTTCTTTTTGATAATTCACAGTTTCTTCTTTTTTTGATAATTCACAATTACTTCTCTTTGATCATTCACACTTTCTTCTTCTTTTTGATATTTCACAGTTTCTTCTTTTTTTTTGATCACTTTCGGTCTCTTCTTCTTGATCATTGTCAGTTTCTTCTTCTTCTTCTTGATCATAGTCAGTTTCTTCATCATCTTCTTCTTCTTCTTAATCATAGTCAATTTCTTCTTCTTGATCATTCTCGTTTCTTCTTCTTTATCTTCTCCGTTTCTTCTCCTCCTTGATCTTCTACGTTTATTCTTATTCTTGATTTTTTCAGTTTATTCTTATTCTTGACTTCCGTTTCTTCTTCTTTTTCATTCTCAGTTTGTTCTTCTTCTTGGTCAATCCGCGTTTCGACTTGTTCTTGGTCATACTTCTTCTTTTCCTCATTTTTTCATTAATCTTTATTTCTTTTTTATCTTTACCATTTTGTCATTCTCAATTTCTTTTCATTCATTTTCTTCATAATTCTTCGTTTTTCATCTTCTTCATTCTCTTTTCCTTATTTCACTCTTTCTTCATCTTAGTCATCATCATTTACCGTTTCTTCTTCACTGTTTCTCATCTTCCTCTAGGTCCTATCATAGTGTTCATTCTCCTTTTATCCTTACTGTTCAATCTTTTCAATTCTCTCTCTTTATAATTTTGTTCATCACTTTGGCTTCATATTTATTTATATTAATCTTCATATACAACTCCAGCACCATCATCATTTACATCTTCATTTCTGTTATTATCAGCATCGCCATCATCACCAATATATCTCCAGTAGTAGCTGCAGTAGCAATAGTAGGTCTATTAATACAATAATACATTTCATCATCTTAAACATTACCATCCTCATGCCGTCACCGTCTTTAATAGAATTATATGACTACAACAGTTGACCAATGGGAAAAACCTGCCTAACAGTTCGTCACACAATTCATAGCTACAATATCTGGTAATCGAGCTCCAGACCCTTGACAAGAATTTCCACCTGACTGAGCTAACACAGGACCCACTTCCTTCTTTCTGTCCTCATCCAACCAATTTCATCGAATCTCCTGTGATATGTTTTATTTGGTGGATCGTTAGTGAACAAGCAAAACCGAAATTGCAGGACAAAGAATTAACGATTCTGGGATGCATTTGCGTGGCCCAATCAATCTGGACTGCAGATCATTCAGCAGGAGTAGCTGCCCCTCTGATTGTTACATTTTTTAAATTAGGTGATTTGTCCTAATCCGTTGCAGTGTAATGGATATCTGGCCCGGATTTGTCCTTTCCCATTAAAAAACGACGCAGTGCAATCAGAACCCAATTAAAAAACCCTATCTACGACGTCACATTACGATTCCAGCTTGCATTCATTAACTTGTCATGTTCTGGAAAATATTATTTTTATATTTATACAAACGCAGCTCTGTTATTTGATGCAGATTTACTTGAAACTATTTCAATTCAGCTCTACAAACTTTTACGCGCACAACTTTCTTATTTGTTATAGATGTACTGGGAGCAACAGTAACAAATATAAATGATACTCAGGAGGAAATTAAACACAGAATAAATATGGGAAATGCCTGTTATTATTCGGTTGAGAAACCTTTATCATCCAGTCTGCTGTTGAAAAATCTGAAAGTTAGAATTTATAAAACACCGGTTGTTCTATATGGTTGTGAAACTTGGACTCTCACTTTGAGAGAGGAACAGAGACTATGGGTGTTTGAGAATAAGATTCTTAGGAAAATATTTGGGGCTAAGAGGGATGAAGTTACAGGAAAATGGAGAAAGTTACACAACACAGAACTGCACGCATTGTATTCTTCACCTGACATAATTAGGAACATTAAATCCAGACGTTTGAGATGAGCAGGGCATGTAGCAAGTATGGGCGAATCCAGAAATGCATATAGAGTGTTAGTTGGGAAGCCGGAGGGAAAAAGATCTTTAGGGAGGCCGAGATGTAGATGGGAAGATAATATTAAAATGGATTTGAGGGAGGTGGGATATGATGATAGAGAATGGACTAATTTTGCTCAGGATAGGGACCAATGGCGGGCTTATGTGAGGGCGGCAATGAACCTCCGGGTTCCTTAAAAGCCAGTAAGTAAGTAAGTAAGTAAGTAAGTAAGTAAGTATAGATTTACTTGGAATTATTTTAAGTCATCTCTAGATATATTTGCCGCAACACATCTGTTTATCTGGTATATATTTTGTGTAAACTATCTCTAGTCACCTCCAGAAATATATTTTCTACAAACATAATTTCCTTATTTCACATGTACTTTCAACTCATCTCCAGAAATATTGATACAAACACAGTTTCTTTTTTTGACATACTCGTACACTTTGACCTAACTATTTCAAATCACCTCCAATTTTGTAGAAATATAACTTCTACAGTGTGTTTCCGAGGTGGTGTTACAAACTTTCAGGGATGATGGCGAAGGGCACATGTATCAATTTGAGATAAGGAACCCTGGTCCGGAAATCACTGAGTCGAAAGTTACAAGCAAAAATAATTCTGTGGAAATTACATAACTTCATTTCTCTGTACACCTTATTTATGTGTATTTATCTGTACATCTTACACATACTGTATTCATCTGACTTTGTTTACGTTGTCTACTTACAGTATTCCATTCAGTGCGCGGTCTGAGGGGTGGGGACAGGAAACTACACTAAAGCAATGCAGATAGCGTAATGTGTAACGGACATGGTCGGTCCTGATATGCACGTCTGTAGACAGCAGTTTATGTGTACAAGTTGCAGTGTCCAGTCGGTCAGTCCTAGTGAAATGGAAGAGTACATGAGAGCGGAATAAGCAGACCAGATTTTCGAATACGGATGAGCCAATGGGAACAGTAGACAAGCTTATAGATTGTATCCGGTCAAGTACCCACATAGGAGACATCCGGCCCATATCATTTTTCCACGACTGTTCCAAAAGTTAAGGGAAGGAGGGCACGTGGTAACAAATTACAATTCCATTTCCACACAACTATTTTTGCTTATAACTTTCGACTCAGTCATTTACGGACCATGGTTCCTTATTTCAAATTGATACATGTGCCCTTCGCCATCACCCCTGAAAATTTGTAACACCACCTCGGAAACATTCTTTATATTAGACATTTTTTTCGAAACTATCTCAAGTCACCGTTAGAAATATTTATAGGCCTACAAACAATTTTCTTATTCAACATTATTTTCTCGAAACTATTTCAACTCAGCTTCAGAAATATTTATACAGACAGTTTCTTTACTTGACATCTATTTTCACGGAATTATTTGAAGTCATTTGCAGAAATATTTGTATATACATAATTTCTTTGTTTGACATCTATTTTTGCTTAAATATTTCAAGTCACTTCCAGAAAGAGTTATATAAACACAATTTTCCTTATTGGACGTTTATTTTATTTCGAGTCACCTCCAGAAATAATTTACACAAACATAATTTCCTTACCAGAGATATATTTTCTCGGAACTACTTGTATTTCAAGCTACCTCCAGACATACTTGTACAAACACAACTTTTTTATTTTACATCTTTTTGTCGTACCTATTTCAAGTCACCTTCAGAAATATTTGTACAAATGTTATTTGTCTATTTGACATCTATTTTCACGGAACTATTTCAAGCCAACTTCTTTTTTACTTGGTTATTTAACGACACTGTCTCAACTACGTGGTTATTTAGCGTTGATGGGATTGGTGATAGCGAGATGATATTTGGCGAGATGAGGCCAAGGAATCGCCATAGATCACGTGACATTTATCTTACTTCAGGAGTAGGCCTATTTATAAAAACAATTTTTTTATCTGATATCTATTTTCTCGGAACTGTTTCAAGCCACCTCCAGAAATAATTTATAAAAACAATGTTCTTATTTGATTCTATTTTCACGGAACTATCTAGGTACTGTATTTGAAACCACTTCAAGAAATATTTGTATAAACGTAATTTCTCTGTTTAACATCTATTTGTCCACACCTGTGGAGTAACGGTCAGCGCGTCTGGCTGCGAAACCAGGTAGCCCGGGTTCGAATCCCGGTCGGGGCAAGTTACCTGGTTGAGGTTTTTCCGGGGTTTTCCCTCAACCCAATACGAGCAAATACTGGGTAACTTTCGGTGCTGGACCCCGGACTCATTTCACCGGCATTATCACCTTCATATCATTCAGACGCTAAATAACCTAGATGTTGATACAGCGTCGTAAAATAACCCAATAAAATAAAAATAAAAAAACATCTATTTTCACAACAATATTTCTAGCCAACTGAGAAATATTTATACAACAAATTTTGTTATTTGCCATCTATTTTCTCACAACTACAGTATTTTAAGTTACCTCCGGAAATATTTGTACAAACATAATTTCTTTATGTGGCATATATTTTCTCGGAGCTATTTCAAGTCATCTACAAACATAATTTTCTTACTTATTGTAGCACAAAACTCATTGAAGTAATGAATAATTTCAAGGAAAAATTGTTCCGGGGCCGGGTATCGATCCCGGGACCCTTCGCTTAGCGCGCGAACGCTCTACCGACTGAGCTACCCCAGGAACTATACACGACACCGTCACAATTTTTCCTTTGTATCCACACGACTCAAATGAGCTGACAAGACGCCAGAACTCAACTATGAGTGCACACAAATACTGTGTGACTTAAATTGTGGCTTTCTGTTAACGTACCTCCAGTAACGAATGTATTATACAAATCTGGCTTTCAGGTAGAAGCTCCTTGTAAAGCAGGTTTGAATAATTTCAAGGAAAAATTGTTCCGGGACCGGGTATCGATCCCGAGACCCTTCGCTTAGCGTGCGAACGCTCTACCGACTGAGCTACCCCAAGAACTATACACTACACCGTCACAATTTTTCATTTATATCCACACAGTGAAGTAATGTTTGAAGTATAGTTTGGAAAATTTCAGTTTAAAATTAAATCTCAAGAAAAGACTTACTTACAAATGGCTTTTAAGGAACCAGAAGGTTCATTGCCGCCCTCACATAAGCCCGCCATTGGTCCCTATTCTGTGCAAGATTAATCCAGTCTCTATCATCATATCCCACCTCCCTCAAATCCACTTCAATATTATCCTCCCATCTACGTCTCGGCCTCCCTAAAGGTCTTTTTCCCTCCGGTCTCCCAACTAACACCCTATATGCATTTCTGGATTCGCCCATACGTGCTACATGCCCTGTCCATCTCAAACGTCTGGATTTAATGTTCCTAATCATGTCAGGTGAAGAATACAATGCGTGCAGTTCTGTGTTGTGTAACTTTCTCCATTCTCCTGTAACTTCATCCCTCTTAGCCCCAAATATTTTCCTAAGCACCTTATTCTCAAACACCCTTAACCTATGTTCCTCTCTCAGAGTGAGAGTCCAAGTTTCACAACCATACAGAAGAACCGATAATATAACTGTTTTATAAATTATGTCAGATTTTTGGACAGCAGACAGGATGATAAAAGCTAATTGCTAATTAATAATTATTCAATATTTGATTTACCACATATATAATATGATAGGTTCATACATAGTGTTCCGCCTTTATACTGCGACAATGTAGAAACGTTTTACAAAATATTATTGATATAGCAATAGATTAATAACTATATTAGTACAGAGATAACGTCACAGAAAATATAATAAAAAGAATAATCATGCTGCACAACTGTTACAGAAGCAAAGATTGATACACTAATTATTATTAGAGATTATTAGTATTATTACTAGAAAACTTCATACAGTTCTTGCATTATCGTGATTGTGTCCTCCGTTTATAATAATTACATTTACATCCAATAACATCTATCAGATGTGGCAAAAACAAAATCACTCCTTGTGGGGGGGGGGGGAACAATTACCTACATTTTAAAGCAAGTTTTATACTGGGTGTTCAGTTCAAAGTGTGTCATGGCTCGCTGTATGCCGTCATGTGGCTAGCCGATGAGCCTAGAGAATTCAATCTTCCTACACTTCTGCAGAGGCGTATAACCTAAGAGGCAGAGAAGTTGCCTAGCAAGTACGGCGTTCATTCTGAAGAGTACGTGCCGATACGTACGGTAACGCCGGTAGTGGCAGGAATGTGAACTGTTTGGAAATACGTACTGTCGGGATATGGGGAGAGGGTTAAGACGATTACTTACGTATTTGTTGACATTAACTTCGACGGTCAACATGGGCACGGAGCATTTGATTTGTGTTGTGGAATGTTACCGTACGCAACCGATGATAACAAATACCCTGCGTACGACTTGCCGGCGCAAAACACAGTTCGAAAGAGGTTATGGTAGCACACAGACCGTACAGACCGCCATCTGTTGCTACGACGTTCAAGTTATACCGTACACGTTCTCAAGTTCAGATTGAAGAACACCTTAAATAATAGGCAACTTCTCTAACATATAAGCTGAAACTCGCTTCAAATCGGTGACCCAACAACAGTGACGTCATGACACACTTTGAAATGAACATCCAGTAGTTGTAGTATGGAGAGGTTAGTTAAACACTTCAAAGTTTTGAAATGATAAACATCTATGATGTTACTACACAGTTCATCACTGTAACAAGAACGAAAGTCTAACGCTCGGCTTATACCGTTCGAGGATTTATCGCTCGCGACAATTTTACCCATCATGCATGTGCGCTACCTATCGGATTATGCTATGAACTACTTGGTGCTCGAGCGAAAACGTCTGATGCAGACCTCTGAAAGACATCAAATTTAATAAAAATAATAATAAATAATATAACTATAGAACTGCTCCAATGTTTTAATTACTTGGGCCGCGATAGGATTCTTCAAGTGCTGAGGTATCATTCTGCTTGCTTTACAAAGAGGAGCTAGCTCATATTTCAAAGTAGGTATGTAATTCTCTTTTGAAAAATTCCCAAGGATTTGTTTGAAGAGACAGATATCAGGTTTCCAGTAGTGCGCAGGAGTCGGAGACGAACCCGGGCCGCAGCGTGATGGATGTGAAGCCCACAGGTCGAGTTCATTCTTTTGTGCACTGACGTGTGACAAGTGGGTCTGGGCTCTAATAATTTCGGGCGCCACACGCCCCAAGAAAGCGTCTCCACGGGGGCCGGATGTGACGTAATCAATCACATGAATGAGAGTATGACGTGGGCAGCGATTCCATTCAAACCGGTTCTCAGCGTCGCGACAGCGTCAGAACGTTACAGTGTTCGTTTGGCAACCGGGGAACGCGTTACCCACAATACTGAACACAAACCGCGTAGGAAGAGAAGAAAATATTAGGCGATACAACTTCTGACGCACTTATACATATATTATGCACACAGATATTCGCAGTGGCGCCAACTTATATAGACCGTGGGACCTGAGACCATCCAATAATTTGTCGTCTTATTAATTTATCATCATCATCATCATCATCATTATCATAAGGCTAGGATTTTGATGACCTATAAATCATGAAAAAATGTCCTAAAAACAATGCATTTATGACCTAAAAATCTTTCAAAAATGCCCTTAAAATGCCCTAAAAATTGATCTTACATAATCGGCTTAGTAGGAAAAGAGGTTTTGTACTACTTAATATTTAGACTAGTAATTAAATTAAATTTTACATAATTTTTTCTAAGTAATAGGGGAGAGTCGGGTAGTATCGGACATCGGGTAATATCGGACAGTGAGTTTCTTTCATCTACCACACGAGGTCACTCAATTAGTCGCAAATTGAAAGGACAGGGACCTCTCAAATTGCAGATTTAGATTTCACGGCGCTTCTTCCGACGGCCTTCACATGCTTTGTCATCGAACAACAGATGACAGCGTCTTGCCATCCTAACGGCAAACACCAGCCGGCTCTTCCTCTTCCCGTTCCGTGATCACTTGATCAAATCTCAGTCCCCCTCGCGTATGTGGTACCTAAGAGGTTACGTCCAATTTCGGCTTCCCCTTCAAAATTTCCTAGAGTTTCTTCAGTGGAGCAGCGTAATCCAGAGTGAGACTAGTGGCCAACAGGCTTGGAGCTCACATATTTAGTTTTGTACAGCCCCCAACCCCTTGCAAGGACGCGTTTTGCGTACCTTTTAACATTTTTCCTCCCAATTCTCTTTCGATTTTTCGATTTTTCGACGATGATAGTACCTGATTGACATGGTTACGTTTCTGTGATGTCGCATAGAGAAACGTAACCATGTCATTCAGGTACTACCATATGGTGGTAGATGAAATAAACGCACTGTCCGATACTACCCGATGTCCGATACTACCCGACTCTCCCCTACACTTTAATTATTTTACCTAATGTAGTTTCCATGTATGATCGCTCACCTCTGTTTTGGCATGTGGACATGAGGTCAGCAGTCAGCTGGTCGGTCTTGGTTCTTCATGGGCTGTAGCGCCATGGATTTACTTTAGTTTTAGTTTCCATGTAGTCTACCACAAGGCCACTCTTATTCGGAATCAGCAGGTGTAGAGGAGTTTATATTGATGGGGTGGTTGGACTGATCCATTACATGGGGTGTACTACGTTAAAATGGCAATATTTGTGTAGAAAAACGATTAAAATATTATACAAAATAATGGGTATTAATGGACAAAATATGTAAAGAAAATATCAAAGAAAATAAACATTATTTCACATTAATAATGGGGATTTATGGCCAAAATTAAATGAAAATACATAAAAAATGACCGAATAAAACAAAAGATGCTCTTATGAGTTGAAACAGGCAAAAAATGCAAAAAAAAATCCCTAACAAATATGTCTTAAAACACTCAGTTTATCACATAACATATAAATATTAAAGCAGTAATGTTTCTGGCTTACTAGAAAAAAGATGCAATTTCATCAAAATCCTAGCCCTAATCATCATCATCATCATCATCATCATCTCCTTTTCCATTATTTTTTACTTGGTTATTTAACGACGCTGTATCAACTACGAGGTTATTTAGCGTCGATGGAATTGGTGATAGCGAGGTGGTATTTGGCGAGATGAGGCCGAGGATTCGCCATAGATTACCTGACATTTTCCTTACGGTTGGGGAAAACCTCGGAAGAAACCCAACCACTCACTATCTCTCGTGTAGTCCGGATTTGTGCGAGGCGGGCCTCGCACCTCGCACGTCGCATGCGTCGGTTCAGAAAAACCAATGCTTAACGCAGAAACTGAGCAGTAATTGTCGCGCCCGTGTGGCCACCCATTTTGCGACAATTGCTGCAGCTACATTTGTAGCAGAAAGCCTGATACAAATGTAGCTCATGTGGCCGTACCCAGTACGTTTTGTGTTGTGGTATATGAAAATATAGAAATTTCACAGTTTACTCTAGCGTTGATGATGTATATTGACAAGTGTGTGAAAAAGGAGTTGAGAAAACACACTTCCTTATAGACTTCATTGTTCTTCGATTAACTTATCTTTTTTTCAGTCAAAGGTCTATGTTCTCTTTTGTGGCATCTGTTTCTGAAAATATTTTTAGTTTTTTATTGGTCCACTTATCTTCGCGTGTCTTACATTCAAATTATATTTATACTGTTAATATTATTTTATATCATTAAATCAATATTTTATATTTGGTCAGAATAATGCAACAACTAGAGCAATACTTCGGTTAGGCAGTAATTTTTACCGCATATAATTTAATCTTTGTAAATACTGTAGTAGTATGTACAAATGTATACATATTTTCAGGTGTTTAGTGCATAAACGTTGTGGGAGCACACATGGGGAGTACTTCAATATAATAATTCCAAAACACTGAAATCCACTTTTCACATTTAATATGAAGTTTTCTTAGTTTCGGATATCTACATTAGATAACATGTACGTTTAATTTATTACAAATAATAATATTAATAATTATTATTTATTTATTTATTTAAACTAGCTAGCTAGTGAGTACAAATTAAAATTATAAAACAAAAATGTTTCTAGCCACTACCGTAACAGCCAAGCTCGTGTACGGCGTGGTCTTAGTCAATAATATAACATACAATTTACAAGGACAGTTTACTAAATACAGTACCTTAATTCAAACCAATAAATAACACACGAGAGCAAGAATAAAGAAGAAAGAGAAAAATAGAGAAAAATACACATTTAATATAAATTGACAATCCGACAGAAGCCAGTAATATTCAATAAAAACATGAATATAGTCGACAGAAATAAAAAGTAAAAAAATACATTTGTTATTATTATATATCATGGATAATTTTACAAATTTCTTTTTTAAAAGCTTCAATTTTAAAATATTTCAATTTGGAAAATGGTTTGTAATTTTATTATAAAGTCTTGGGCCGAAACTAGCACCATGTTTAAGAGCTGCACTTGTATGACATTTAGGCTTAATTAATGGGAAAGTAGACTTTTGCCTTCGAGTACGATATTCATGTCGATTAGATTTATGTTGTATTTGATTTCTGTGGTAGTAAGTTAGTAAACTATATTTATAAATTTCTTCAATAGTTAATACTTTAAAATCTGTATAAATTAAATTTGTTGGGTAATCCATATTTTTAGTCAGACAAATTTTTATTAATCTTCTGTGTAATAAAATTAATGGATTAAGTACAGATGATGCTACTCCACCCCAATTTATTATACCACACTGTATTAATGATTGTACTAAAGCTAAAAATATTATTCTCAATGCCTCTTTAGTGATAAAATTTCGAAGTATTATGAATTTATAAATTGTCTCTTATACTTGTACATATGAAATCAATTTGTTTATCCCAACGTAAATGCTGATCTGTAATAATTCCTAAATATTTGAGTTGTGTAGAAGGTGTTAGATGTGGGCAATTACAATAATTCATTACATGAAATATTATGTATTACTAAGTGACAATTATTCATAGATGGAGATAAACCTTTCGTTGTTAAAGAAAATGGAATATAGGTAGTTTTATTAGTATTTAAACACAGGAGATTAGAGTCAAGATGATGATGATGATAATAATAATAATAATAATAATAATAATAATAATAATTATTATTATTATTATTATTACTACTCCTATTTAATACGAGAAAAATTCGTACCGGCACCGTGAATCGAACCCAGGACCTCTCAGCTCTGCGCACTGAGCGCTCTTTCCAACAGAGCTATGCCGGGACTCGATCCACGGCGCCGGCCGAACCCCTCTCGTAATGCTTTTTACGGCCTTACTACCTGCATTTGAGACGATACAAGTCATATATGCAGGAGCGCATATTTAAATGACTTTGTGGCCATATTCAACATCAGTTTATGACAACTGCTAACAGTTAATACATCACATATTCATTTGTATGAGGTCTCGCCCACCTCATTACGAGAGGGGTTCGGCCGGCGCCGTGGATTGTGTCCCGGCATAGCTCAGTTGGAAAGAGCGCTCGGCGCGCAGAGCTGAGAGGTCCTGGGTTCGATTCCCGGTGCCGGTACGAATTTTTCTCGTATTAAATAGTAATAATACATATTGGCTACTTCAGAGTAGTCGTGTAATATTCAATGAGGTGGGCGAGACCTCATACAAATGAATATGTGATATAATAATAATAATAATAATAATAATAATAATAATAATAATAATAATACTTACTTACTTACAAATAGCTTTTAAGGAACCCGAAGGTTCATTGCCGCCCTCACATAAGCCCGCCAGCGGTCCCTATCCTGTGCAAGATTAATCCAGTCTCTATCATCATACCCATCCTCCCTCAAATCCATTTTAATATTATCCTCCCATCTACGTCTCGGCCTCCCTAAAGGTCTTTTTCCCTCCGGTCTCCCAACTAACACTCTATATGCATTTCTGGATTCCCCCATACGTGCTACATGCCCTGCCCATCTCAAACGTCTGGATTTAATGTTCCTAATTATGTCAGGTGAAGAATACAATGCGTGCAGTTCTGTGTTGTGTAACTTTCTCCATTCTCCTGTAACTTCATCCCGCTTAGCCTCAAATATTTTCCTTAGCACCTTATTCTCAAACACCCTTAACCTATGTTCCTCTCTCAGAGTGAGAGTCCAAGTTTCACAACCATACAGAAGAACCGGTAATATAACTGTTTTATAAATTCTAACTTTCAGATTTTTCGACAGCAGACTGGATGATAAGAGCTTCTCAACCGAATAATAACACTATTAATAAGTATTTAATGAATTTCAATCTTAAGGCATATAAACTTGCAAATGTTTATTTGCTATTTAATAACAATATATGAACGTTTTCGCCGTTTAGGGCATCTTCAGATGTAACAAAACATATTATCTGGACCTATAATAACTTATTATGCAAATAACAAGGAAAATAGAGAACAATATATGTGATACATGAAATTCTACGGCCTCTCTAAGCGAAATAATTACAAAACACAAGAACATTAACTACGCATACTATCTTGTAACTTACTACAACTTTCAGCCATGATTATTTTAAATATTTTATTATCATCATTGTAAATTTTAAAATTAACATCATTGACAAATTTTAAACATTGTATATTAATTGTAACATGAGCTATATGTATAAAATAAAATAATCGTCCAGTCTAAGTTCAAATTCAAAGATTATCTCAATATCCATCCTGTATCATGTTATATCTACATAAAGCTCATGAATTTCATGTATCACATATATTGTTCTCTATTTTCCTTGTTATTTGCATAATATGTTATTATAGGTCCAGATAATATGTTTTGTTACATCTGAAGATGCCCTAAACGGCGAAAACGTTCATATATTGTTATTAAATAGCAAATAAACATTTGCAAGTTTATATGCCTTAAGATTGAAATTCATTAAATACTTATTAATAATTTACCAGGCATATTGATATATTAAAATGAATTGTGAATAATAACACGCATTTCCCATATTTATTCTGCGTTTAATTTCCTCCCGAGTGTCATTTATATTTGTTACTGTTGCTCCAAGATATTTGAATTTTTCCACCTCTTCGAAGGATAAATCTCCAATTTTTATATTCCCATTTCGTACAATATTCTGGTCACGAGACATAATCATATACTTTGTCTTTTCGGGATTTACTTCCAAACCGATCGCTCTACTTGCTTCAAGTAAAATTTCCGTGTTTTCCCTAATCGTTTGTGTATTTTCTCCTAACATATTCACGTCATCCGCATAGACAAGAAGCTGATGTAACCCGTTCAATTCCAAACCCTGCCTGTTATCCTGAACTTTCCTAATGGCATATTCTAATAATAATAATAATAATAATAATAATAATAATAATAATAATAATAATAATAATAATAATTTCTTCCACTAGCAATTGGGCTCAGTGTTAAAGTGTTCATTCTTCTGCGAAGTTACAGCTTAAGAGATCGCATAACCACTAGATTCCAGGGGCACACTAACATTGTAAGTCCCTAAGAGAGGGATTTGAATCTCCGACTTTTTCTCGGGAATGGAACCTAGTCTCTGGACTTGATCTGTCCAGGTCAGGAGAGAACGGAGTCCTATCCGTCGTTGCTAGGCGCCCAGCGTTTGTTCTGAGCCAGAATCCGGAAATGAGAGAACAGCGTAGCTAGCGAGGAAATGACTTCCACGCGGCCACGCGCTCCGTTTCTTCGTTCTCTTATTAAATTCGCAGCCTTTCCTAGCCGCAATGCAATATTTGTCTCCATGTACCTATTTCTTGGACGATTCTCTTCAAAGGGCAGCTGTACGGACACGTTCAAAATTGTCAATTACCGATTTTCCTCTCTGAATATGATATTAAGAGCAGAAAACAATTTGTGCTTCGCTTTTCTTCTTCTTCTTCTTCTTCTTCTTCTTCATCTATCCCTTATGCCAGGTATGCTCAAAATTGTAAAAGCGCCGATTACACGGATGATACTGCACTGCATAACACACACAGTGTACGGACTGGGCTCCGCAACTACATTGCAGCACCGCCCGTGGCATCGCTCTCACTGCCTTACAAAGAAAGAAATAAAAAATAGGTTGCAGCCGCCAAATTACTCTTCAAGGAACGACCACTCATATAAATTGAGGGAAAGAAGGCAGAGGACGGACACTGGAAAGTTTTCTTTTCTCAATCGTACTATCAGGGACTGGAATGCTTTACCTGCAGACTTACTAAAGGCTTTACCAACAACCAAAAATGTATTTAAAAATAGGCTTAAGGACCTTACTAATAGACGGTAATTATACACAGTACTTAAAGGGTGTAAATGATATGTTGTTATTGAAGTGTTGTATCAGTGAAGAATTATGTTGTGTCAGTGAAGTGTGTTGTATCAGTGAAGAAGTATGTCGTGTCAGTGAAGTGTGCTGTGTAAGTGAAACGTGTTCCTGTCAGTGAAGCTGTATAGGTTATAGTGGCAGTGCAAAGTATTTGAACAGTGAAATGTTTTTGAAGTGTTAGTGAAATCAGGATAGAATCAGTGAAATGTGTCGTAGTTCCAGTGCAGTGAGTGAGTTGACAGCGAAATGAGTGTAATGTTGAAAGGTACTTGTGCAGATATGAACATATACTCGTGGGTTTTAGTTCGATCTTAGTTTTAAGATACAAATTAGAATATTTCAAATGTTATTTTAAGTGATCGTTTCATTTAATTTAGTATATTCCCTGTTGTTGTTGTTATTATTATTGTTATTATTATTATTATTAGTATTAATTATTAGTATTATCATTAATTGTATTTTTAATTAATAAGTTTATTATTGTCATTATTGAGTGTAATTAGTTACCACTGCCACCGGGTATATACCCATTGCAGTGTGAATAAATACATACATACATACGGATAATAAACTGAATTTGAAAAAGGAAATATTCAGTTACTGCATTATTTATTATATTTTATACAGTTGTAATACTATTATGTCATAGATAATGTTATTTTCTTATTCCACATTCAACATGATGTGTAGGCCTATTCTTTTCTGCAAGTAATCGGAAATATATTTCCAACGAATTTACTGAAATACACAAAAGATTCTCATCTGTTAATCGGAAACTATGTTTGGATTTTTGGAGTTAGCAACCTTCATTCTCGAAAGTAATTGTTTGCACACATACTTCGAGTGACAGCGAATAAGCTCATCTTGGGATATTTCGTTTTGTTAATTTTGTAATACTTCTATGCTTGTCATGTTATGTTCTCCGCATTTAGTTCTGAATTCTACGTGACTTTGCAAATCAATGAACTCGTCCTGGAACTGCACTCTCACGGATTGTAGTAAATTTACTACGAAAGGATTAACAAAAAGATTAATATCACTTTCCATACGTCTAAAATCGTTAAATCTATGTTCTGTGAATTCACATTTGAGCTGTTCCAGTACAGAGATGTAATTAACTATATTTTGTTCAGGCACCATAGATTTCTTTACAAGTTCACCATCCGTGAAGGTTTTTAGTGTCTTAGCTAATTCCCAACATACTACATAACTTGCTCCTAAACATAGACTCTGAATTGTTCGACTCTCTTCAATGTTTGGCCTATCATGAAGTGCTTTCAATTCTTGAAACTGTAGTGCACGTTGCACCCCTGAAAAATTATTTTATAACACGTATTTCTGTTGGAATAAAATCACCACAAATACAATAATTGTAGTAGTAATAATAATAATAATACTAATAATAATAATAATAATAATAATAATAATAATACTTACTTACAAATGGCTTTTAAGGAACCCGAAGGTTCATTGCCGCCCTCACATAAGCCCGCCAGCGGTCCCTATCCTGTGCAAGATTAATCCAGTCTCTATCATCATATCCCACCTCCCTCAAATCCATTTTAATATTATCCTCCCATCTACGTCTCGGCCTCCCTGAAGGTCTTTTTCCCTCCGGTCTCCCAACTAACACTCTATATGCATTTCTAGATTCGCCCATACGTGCTACATGCCCTGCCCATCTCAAACGTCTGGATTTAATGTTCCTAATTATGTCAGGTGAAGAATACAATGCGTGCAGTTCTGTGTTGTGTAACTTTCTCCATTCTCCTGTAACTTCATCCCGCTTAGCCCCAAATATTTTCCTAAGCACCTTATTCTCAAACACCCTGAACCTATGTCCCTCTCTCAGAGTGAGAGTCCAAGTTTCACAACCATACAGAAGAACCGGTAATATAACTGTTTTATAAATTCTAACTTTCAGATTTTTGGACAGCAGACTGGATGATAAGAGCTTCTCAACCGAATAATAACACGCATTTCCCATATTTATTCTGCGTTTAATTTCCTCCCGAGTGTCATTTATATTTGTTACTGTTGCTCCAAAATATTTGAATTTTTCCACCTCTTCGAAGGATAAATCTCCAATTTTTATATTTCCATTTCGTACAATATTCTGGTCACGAGACATAATCATATACTTTGTCTTTTCGGGATTTACTTCCAAACCGAATAATAATAATAATAATAATAATAATAATAATAATAATAATAATAATAATAATAATAATAATAATAATAATAATAATGTTGATATGTGAATACATATTACAGAAAACCGCTTAACTGTCACTTCGGCATGTTCTGGATGTCAGAGCGTATAATGTTTTATGTTGCTCAGTAGTATTCCTGACAATACCTTACAACATAGCAAACAGTTTACGTTTTCACAACAAAACTAGTCTTCCTCCCACATTGAACGGAATGATCGTTTGCTTACAGAAGGTTTTGACTGTGCCATTGTCCCGCACAGTTCGTGCGTTTACTAAGTACTTGAACTGCCTTCCGCAGTCATCCGTCGAGCTTCGAACGAGGAACAGCACGCTCTACATTGGAAGGTTGTGATTACAGAACGTAATCGGAGTCAGAGAATGAGCATACCTGCCTTATGCCTTGCAGCGCCGGGTCCTCCACCCATTTCTTATATCTCTCCTGGTCCAATGCCAATCTTTTTCCTTGAAAATAAAGAGCGCGGTTATATTAGAACATCATTATTAACAGGGTTACATTGTAAACTACATCTTCCTGTATCCAAAGTGTTTAAATTATCTTCTTCCATTCTTCTCTTGCCTCCCAATCCCGTTCTTCCAAGCCTCTCTCCTTCATTCCACTTCTTATATCGTCCATCCAGGTTTTCCTTGGTCTTCCCCCCTTTCCTCTTCCTGGCGGAATCCATTCCAAAATCTGTCCTCGCATTCTACTGGGTGTTCATTTCAAAGTGTGTCATGACGTCACTGTTGTTGGGTCACCGATTTGAAGCGAGTTTCAACTTATATGTTACAGAAGTTGCCTATTATTTAAGGCGTTCTTCACTCTGAACTTGAGAATGTGTACGGTATAACTTGAACGTCGTAGCAACAGATGGCGGTCTGTACGGTCTGTGTGCTACCATAACCTCTTTCGAACTGTGTTTTGCGCCGGCAAGTCGTACGCAGGGTATTTGTTATCATCGGTTGCGTATGGTAACATTCCACAACACAAATCAAATGCTCCGTGTCCATGTTGACCGTCGAAGTTAATATCAACAAATACGTAAGTAATCGTCTTAACCCTCTCCCCATATCTCGACAGTACGTATTTCCAAACAGTTCACATTCCTGCCACTACCGGCGTTACCGTACGTATCGGCACGTACTCTTCAGAATGAACGCCGTACTTGCTAGCCAACTTCTCTGCCTCTTAGATTATACACCTGAGCTGCGGAAGTGTAGGAAGATTGAATTCTCTAGGCTCATCAGCTAGCCACATGACGGCATGCAGCGAGCCAAGACACATTTTGAACTGAACACCCAGTACTTATGTGACCAAACCTACTATTTATTAATTGCTTGTAGCTAACGAAATCTAACAATGTAGGCCTACTATTAACTCCTATAACTCCGTGTGGAGTTGCTAGTCTTTCATTGGGTGCCTCCCCAGGTGGCGGATATGGGAATGCTCGCCAGATATGGAGGGTACCGGGGAAATAAAATACCCGGGGCAGACCAAAACTATCAGCTGCTGCCTTGCAGAGAGACGTTGGTTCGTCAGAGGCTAGAGGAAGAAAACCTCAAATAAAAATTGCCTCTTCCTCCAGGTCGGGGGTTGATGCAATAGGCCAGCTCCCTATTCATCAAAAAAAAATAATAATAACAATGCTAAAAAGTCCAAAGTGATTAAACCGGATGGATTCAATATATTAGAACAGATGGCTATATTTAATCTTCTTAATGTATCCAGCTGTTTGCTGACAACATAAAGTCCACTATAGTCCACTGTAGTCTTTTCAGTTCTTGTTTTTCATGAGAAATGAGGGGTATTTTGATCGGTGTCTGTTGCTAGTAGCCAGAGTTGGGGTGTAGTCAATATATACTGCAGGGCTGTGTCTTCTGCAACTGGTACTGATGATTTTAATTTATTTCTTTTGTGGTTTATGGATGGACAGTATAGAAGAATGTGTTCCAGATCTTCATCATGATTATTACACCACAGACAAGTAGGATTATCAGAAATGTGAAATCGGTGTAGGTACAATTGAGTGACACTGTGACCTGTTCTGGCTCTTGTTAAAAATGTTTGAACATGTCTGGGCAAGTTTTTATACATATCCAGATCATTTGGTTTCTTTTGTACAGACTGTAAAATTTTTCCTTTGTCAGAAGAGAGCCAATTGTTGATCCATAGGTTTGTAAAATGAGACTTTACTGAAGCAAAAGCACCGGATAGAGATATCACTTGAAGAGGTCTTGGTTGCAAATATGTTGCCTGTTTTGCAATATTATCGACTTTCTCGTTTCCAGGTATGCCACAATGATTAGGTATCCATTGAAATGTTATTTCCTTTTGGAGTATTTTTAGTTTACTTAGTTGTTTCAGAATTGCAATAATTCCATGTGCGTAGAGGTTTGGTACATATTTTATTATATTAAATAATTATAGCCTTGTTGGAGTCAGTAAGTATGCAAATAGATTTTTCAGAAATTTGAGTAACACACTAAAGAGCAGCATCAATAGCTTGTAATTCAGTGTCAAGACTGGAGGAGGATGAACATGGTATGAAGTAACTTTCTTGATATTTTGGAATATAATACCCTGCTCCTGATGTCCCAACATCAGGGTTTCGAGATCCATCTGTATAAGTTTGAAGTTGATCCTTATATGTGCTGCAGATTAGTTCCATGGTATCTAACTTAATGTATGGAGGATCATTTCTGGAATAATTTCCTGGAATTTGTATGCTATGTTCTGTAATTACCCATGGCTATATTGTAACAGATAAAACAGTAACTGCGCATACCTAGAATCGTTTAAAGTTTTTATTCGTTTTCTTACACCGTACGACCATGAACACTGCGACAAGCGAAACAATCATCTGCTAGCATATCCAATGAGAAGCGAGCACTACAGTACTGGAAATATTCACCGCAGATATTTCCTTCCATACAACCTACAGTAACTAAAGACAAGTATTTTCCCTGGACCAAAAGTACAATGAAGATTCGTGTAAATAAAAATGATTATTTGCCTGAGCCAAAAGGCAGAAGGTGAGTCCTGTGGCAAGGGTAGAGTGGGACAGATGAGGGGATAGTTGACAGGAGGTGAGATTTCCCTCCATTAACAAAGCTACAACTTTTCAAACGTTGGCAACATTGTTTCTAAGACTTCCGCTGCAGACAGCTTTAATACAATTTCGATCCGGTGCCTTGGATTGAATTCGGCGTAGCTCAGTGATCAGAGCGCTTGGTACGTAGAACCAAGGACCCGGGTTCGATCCCCAACGCCGGAGCGAATTTTTCTCCTAAAATATTAAGTGTCAATATTATATTATATAATTTCATTGCAGCTGTAATTTTAATTCTAGTCCCTATTTTATTTTATTTTCTATTTTCCTCTTATATTAATAACATATTATATTCTATTATATAATTTCATTGTACCTATAATTTAATTTTAGTTCTTATTTTATTTTCTATATTCCTCTTATATTAATTATTTATTGTATTATATAATTTCATTGTAGCTATAATTTTAATTTCAGTTCTTATTTGATTTTATTTTCTATATTCCTCTTATATTAATAATATATTATACACTCAGGGACAAAAAAACCGGACACTTCTATATTTGCTTGTATTTTGTTGCCAATTATTTCAAAATGAAACAAAACCCATTTAAACAAAATAATGTTTCATTTAGCACCTTATACGACAACATTTGAAAAAAAAATCTCTGATGAGAAAATTTACAAAAAATTACAAAGGGCGTATAACTATGGCATCGTTTGGTCTAACTGTTTTTTTTTTTTTCATTTTATGGTGCCTTAAACATTAAAAACTCTTTTTAGTAACGGGTATTACCCCCTCTGGCTTGAATAATGCATCCATACGTCTTGGCATGCTCTCAATTTGGTTAGCAATGTCTTCTTGAAGAATAAGTTCCCATTCTTCGCCAAGTGCTCGCCTCAACTCTTGTGTAACGATTCTGGTCTCGGTCGTCTATTCTTAACACGCCGTCCCAGCATGTCCCACACGTGTTCAATTGGGTTCATGTCTGGACTCCTTGCTGGCCATGGAAGAACATGGATTCCCACTTCTTGGAGATAATCTCCGATCGCATGGGCAATATGCGGCCGTGCATTATCATGCATTAAAACAAAATTATCGCCTACAAATTGGCCAAATGGCACAACATGATCAGCCAAACATTCATTTATATACCTATCAGCTGTTAGTCTTCAATTTTCAACAAAAACCAACTCTGTACGAGCATCCGTACATACTCCTGCCCAAACCATCACTCCACCACCTCCATACGGCACATTTTCGGAAATGCAACACTGTGAAAATCGTTCTTCCCTCCTTCTCCAATCTCTTTCACGTCCATCAGGTGAGCACAGATTGAAACGGGACTCATCGGTGAACAGAACACAGCTCCACTGTCCATTTCTTCAATCCCTGTGATCATTTGCAAAACGCAGTCGTTCAACTCGATGCATCCTGAGAAGTCTGGGACCAGTTGCAGGTCTACTTGATATCAGTCCACTTGCTTTCAACCTCCTTCTAACTGTTTTGGCCGAAATTGGGCGTCCATGCATGTTAACAAATTGTTGGGCTACACTAGTAGCTGGCAGGTTGCGCTCCCTAAGAACTCTCAACACCATATACCTGTCTTCATTTGGATTTGTAGCTCTTGGACGACCCGAACCTGGTCTTCTGGTATATTCTAGGGTCTCTCTATACCGTTTTATGGCATCATGGGTTGTGCTTCTAGCCATATTCATAACATTTGCAATGTAACGTACACACCGTCCATCATCGTAAAGGGCTACAGCTCGAGCCACATCTTCAGGTCGCATCTTGTTTTAAGACAAATGTTACAACCCCACTTAAACTCAGAAAATGTAAAAATAAAGAAATAACGAATGATAACGATAATGAAGCACAAAATGGTTGAGACAAAATTGTTATGGCTGAGACTCCGAAAGCAAAATTGGAATATTTAGTTGTAATGGCTTGTTTATAAAACAAAAAACAATCAACAATGTATACACGTCTCCATAACAACAGATGGCTACCATAATATTGTATGAGAAGATAATGTTTTGCAAAATACCAGCAAATATTAAAGTGTCCGTTTTTTTTGTCCCTGAGTGTATTATATAATTTCATTGCAGCTATAATTTTAATTTCAGTTCTTATTTTATTTTATTTTCTATATTTCTCTTATATTAATAATATATCTGAACTGCGACCGAACACGAGCGCTGCTCATTCGGTCCTCAAATTTTGTTAATATTATTGTATTCCCTTTTTTATATTCATATATTATTTTATTTCTATTTCTATTGTTGTAATTATATTCTCCAATCTGATGTATTATTCTATATTACATGTTCTATTCTGTATTATTATTATTATTATTATTATTATTATTATTATTATTATTATTATTATTATTATTATTAATATTACTATGTAAATTTGTACTTTACCATGTTATAGCATCTTCCGATGCATTTAAAATCTGAAATTTTAACATTTGAAATAAATAAACTTACTAAGTATGCTGCCGGCCTTGAAAGAGGCCTTGAACTCAATGCCCTATTTTCTAAACTCCGAACGCTCTGCAGAGGAAGAATCCCTCTCAAGACAATGCAGAGTACTCATGCTCGAATAGGCCTATTGGCTTCCTTAATCACGATGCAAGAAAACGAAGTGTAAACAAGATTCGAAACTGCTAAAACATCTAAACAGCGAAACAGATAGCCAAATACAGCTATAAAGTGCCGAAAATTTGTCTACTCTTCGTTCATAATCTGTATAAATGATATATTATTATTATTATTATTATTATTATTATTATTATTATTATTATCTTCTTCTTCTTCTGCCTGACAAGTGTTAGGCCACAAGGCCTGTTACGGTCTCGCATAAAATTTTCACGTCATCTCTTAGCAGGACGACCCACAGATCTTTGGCCATGTGGTATATAATCATAAATTGCCTTTGGGAGTCTATTTAGGTTACAATCTTTCCATTTTTGAAGAATTGGACATATCACAGAAAATTAATAAATACACAAGAGCTATGGGCATTATAAATAGTGTGATGAAACCATCCTTGGTTCAGAAACACACCCGCATACGGCTCTACAACACATTGGCACGACCGATGCTCAGCTATGGCAGCGAAGCATGGACACTGAGGAAAGCAGATGAAAGCAGAATAACGGCTTGTGAAATGCGATACGGGCCAAGCTCGCTGTCCAAAATATCCAAGGACTAATCTCATTACCTCCACCGATCCCACGCATGTCCACATTGACACCCACAAACCAATACAGCCACCTATACCCAAACCATCACAGTCCGTCTTCAAACCAACACTACCCAAACCCGAATTGTCTTATGCGGATGCAGCTAAGACTACGACAACCAAGACAACCACTACAGACGATCCACAGACAGACAAAACAACCACGGAACAGCTGGTCGAGGGGGTTCTACGTTCTGCTATGCAGAAAATAGAATCCTACATTGACCGGCAACTAATCAGACTACAGGACGAAATAGTGACATTCACTATTTCCTTACTCACTACAGACACAAACCCCACGAAACGACACACGACACTTGCCACAGCCAACCAGGCAGCCAGACGGCTTCTACGGAAACGAGTAGCCCACCACTTTGTTGGTAACAGGTTACGAGTCTCCCTAGCGCCACTACAAAAACGTGACTAGGACAGAACTGACCAGAGCACTGGACTCTCCACCTCTCATTAACATCTGCGAGGCATGGTGCTCACTTCACTTCATTCATTCACTCACAATTCAACTGTTAGCGTGTACATCTTTCATATAATCATTTACAGGGGAAAATACACTACTGCTAGTTGAGAGGACAAACGGCTTTTAGCTGGGTACCTCGATCTAAAAGTTAGTGAATTGTTAGTCGAGAAACCAATGGAGGCATGGGATGCTTACCCTGCCTGCCATTTTAAACATCATTCATTCTTTCTTCGTCCCCTTTCATTCGTTCGTTCGGCGGGAGTCTACTATTACTCATTCTTTCCAAATGATGTTTCCAATTAGACTGATATTGAACAATGTAGGCCTAATCTAAAACTGGTTGAGTTTTTAGTTCCTTTAAATTTCACAATATCTTTTCAGATCCCATGTACTATCTGAGCACCAGCTCTGAAACCGCGGCAGGAATGCGGCGTGGAACCTAGCAGACTGTACCATACTTACTGAGTCACGTCTCCCAGCTCCCCACTTCCTCATACGGCGGGGTTTCAGAGCTGGCGCTCAGACTAGTATAGTCCGCTGTTCTTCGCATGAATCGCATTTCACAAGCCGTTATTCTGCTTTCATCTGCTTTCCTCAGTGTCCATGCTTCGCTGCCATAGCTGAGCATCGGTCGTGCCAATGTGTTGTAGAGACGTATGCGGGTGTGTTTCTGAACCAAGGATGGTTTCATCACACTATTTATAATGCCCATAACTCTTGTGTAGTTATTAATTTTCTGTGATATGTCCAATTCTTCAAAAATGGAAAGATTGTAACCTAAATATGGGAAACTATTACATCTTTCTAATATTTTATTATCGAGACAAATTTTACTTTATATTGTGTATTTCACACAGAATACCATAATTTTTGTTTTATCTGTTGAAATTTCCATATTGTATGTGGCTGCTACTTGCCGCAAATTATATATTGACCTTTGGAGGTCGTCTTCTGAAAGTGCTAATAATACCAAATCATCTGCAAAGAGAAATGAATCTAATTTAAGGTGTCTGTTAATTTGTATATATCCATGGCGAGTTTGCTTCCACTCTTTAATTATTCGGTTCATATAAATAATAAAGGGAATGGGTGATAATCCACATTCTTCTCTTACATCAGTATTGATGGTGTCCAAGATGATAGCTTACCATCTTGTTTAATTACTATTTTATTTTGGTTATATATGTTATGAATATTGGTGGATAAACTGTCGTGGAACATTGTCGTCTACTAAAATTTGTAATAACCTTGATCTGTCTACTTTATCAAAGGCCTTCTTGAAATCTATTATTGTTATTATTGTTATTATTATTATTATTATTATTATTATTATTATTATTATTATTATTATTATTATTATTACAAGTGAAAGAATTGATTCGATAGAACTAGAATCCCAGTACTTTCTTACACGCTCAATACTTTACGCAGGATTGCTGATAGAGGTTCGCTCGCCCCTCCTTGCCTTTGATTGCTACCTTCCAAATCCTTACCCCGCGTCGCACTTGATCAGTCCCGCGGTGTCGCGTCGCCACGGGGGGACGTGATAATTCGATTTGCGGTTGGGTTCCGCAGCCTCGGGATCTCGCGTGCAAACCCACAAGACGCACTGAGGGAAGAAGTAGGCCGCTGCATTTACATACCGAGTCTCAGAAATATCTATGCGATCACAAGCCTCTTCGCACCGTCTGATTAGTTCGATGACCTAAAAAAAACCTAAAAATGACCTATAAAATTATCCAAAAAAAATGTTATAAAATAATCTAAAATACTGAAAAAAAATTACCTAAAAATAAAAAATCCTATACCTAACTAGTAACGGGAGGAAATTAAACACAGAATAAATATGGGAAATGCCTGTTATTATTCGGTTGAGAAGCTTTTATCATCCAGTCTGCTATCAAAAAATCTGAAAGTCAGTATTTTTAAAACAATTGTATTACCAGTTGTTCTTTATGGTTGTGAAACTTGGACACTTACTTTGAGAGAGGAACATAGGTTAAGGGTCTTTGAGAATAAGGTGCTTAGGAAAATATCTGGGGCTGAGAGGGATGAGGCGTCGCAGTCTAAGGCATCCCGCCTAGGACTCGCGTTACGGAATGCGTGCTGGTTCGAGTCCTCATGGGGGAAAAATTTTTCTCATGAAATTTCGGCCAGTGTATGGGACCGGTGCACACCCAGCATCGTGATGCACTTGGGGAGCTACGATAGGTAACGAAATCCGGTTGCGAATACCAGCTATAACGGCTGGGGGGGGATCATCGTGCTAACCACACGATACCTCCATTCTAGATGGATGATCGTCCATCTCTGCTTCGGCATGTGGGCGTGAGGCCAGCAGCCGGCTGGTCGGTCTAGGCCCTTCACGGGCTGTAGCGCCACGGATTATTAAGAGGAATTAAGTTACAGGAGAATGAAGAAAGTTACAAAACACAGAACTGCAGGCATTGTATTGTTCACCTGACATAATTAGGAACATTAAATCCAGACGTTTGAGATGTGCAGGGCATGTAGCACGTACGGGCGAATCCAGAAATGCATATAGAGTGTTAGTTGGGAGGCCGGAGGGAAAAAAAAAACTTTTGGGGAGGCAGAGACGTAGATGGGAAGGTAATATTAAAATGGATTTGAGGGAGGTGGGATATGATGATAGAGACTGGATTAATCTTGCTCAGGATAGGGACCAATGGCGGGCTTATGTGAGGGCGGCTATGAACCTCAGAGTTGGTTCCTTAAAAGCCAGAAAGTAAGTAGGCTATACCTAAGTAGTAAAAATCCAACATTAAATTAACAGCTCTCCAGACTGTCTACTATGACATTCTCATATAAAAGTATAAAATTTCCCACACGATCACAAATTTTCCCACAACCTACAATATGAGCTTACTTACTTACGTAACAATGTTATTCAGGTACTACCATCTGGTGGTAGATGAACGTAACGCACTGTCCGATATTACCCGATATCCGATATTACCCAACTCTCCCCTGAGTATAAAAATATAGGGGTGCCATTTGAAATTTCATAGTGGGAAGGCTCAGAGTGGTGGGTGAAATATAAAATACAATTAAGAGTGGTTTTTAGACTTCTCCCTCAATATCTAAATTGAGGTGTTTTTTTTTTGTTTAAATTGAATTCAATTTAAATAATTAGTTATTTAGGCTAGGAAGTTTTGAAATGAAAGTAAATTTAAATATTACACTTTCACCCGACTGTAGGCCTACTTACAAGCAGCACGTTTGTAGTAACAGTACCACATCTTACCCGCCAGGATATGAACCCGCAGACATCTGATATCGTGGAAAAGCGTCTTAACCATTTAGTAATCGTGGACTACTTTCACTTGGATTAAAGAAATAATATTTAAGAATGGAAGCGTGGGTGTAATTGAATTTGTGTTGTTTAAGAAACACAGTCGCGCAACACTAGGGCATTCTTATAAGACCGGCTGAGTGCGTGGGGGGGGCGGAGGGGGTGAGAAGGGGAGTCGCACAATTTCCTGCCAATATTTTCACACTGACGAGGCTTTTCAGAAGACGGGCGACGTGATGTTCATGACGAATTAACGGACAACATCTCCATCACAATGGAAGTGTGTCAGCGCAGATACCACGCACCCCAGCGGAGAGGCGATACAGGGAATGAAACAGGCAGTTCAGGGCTAGACTCATACACGCTTTCAGAGACATTGACTGCAATGAATATATTTACATGTGTTACTTACTTACTTACAGATGGCTTTCAAGGAACCCGAAGGTTCATTGCCGCCCTCACATAAGCCCGCCATTGGTCCCTATCCTGTGCAAGATTAATCCAGTCTCTATCATCATATCCCACCTCTCTCAAATCCATTTTAATGTTATCCTCCCATCTACGTCTCGGCCTCCCTAAAGGTCTTTTCCCCTCCGGTCTCCCAACTAACACTCTATATGCATTTCTGGATTCGCCCATACGTGCTACATGCCCTGCCCATCTCAAACGTCTGGATTTAATGTTCCTACAGTAATTATGTCAGGTGAACAATACAAAGCGTCGAGTTCTGCGTTGTGTAACTTTCTCCATTCTCCTGTAACTTCATCCCTCTTAGCCCCAAATATTTTCCTAAGAACCTTATTCTCAAACACCCTTAATCTCTGTTCCTCTCTCAAAGTGAGAGTCCAAGTTTCACAACCAAACAGAACAACCGGTAATATAACTGTTTTATAAATTCTAACTTTCAGATTTTTTGACAGCAGACTAGATGACAAAAGCTTCTCAACCGAATAATAACACGCATTTCCCATATTTATTTTACGTTTAATTTCCTCCCAAGTGTCATTTATATTTAGGAACATTAAATCCAGACGTTTGAGATGGGCAGGGCATGTAGCACGTATGGGCGAATCCAGAAATGCATATAGAGTGTTAGTTGGGAGACCGGAGGGAAAAATACCTTTAGGGAGGCCGAGACGTAGATGGGAGGATAATATTAAAATGGATTTGAGAGAGGTGGGATATGATGATAGAGACTGGATTAATCTTGCACAGGATAGGGACCGATGGCGGGCTTATGTGAGGGCGGCAATGAACCTTCTGGTTCTTTAAAAGCCATTTGTAAGTAAGTAAGTAAGTGTCATTTATATTTGTTACTGTTGCTCCAAGATATTTGAATTTTTCCACCCCTTCGAAGGATAAATCTCCAGTTTTTATATTTCCATTTCGTACAATATTCTGGTCACGAGACATAATCATATACTTTGTCTTTTCGGAATTTACTTGCTTCAAGTAAAATTTCCGTGTTTTCCCTAATCGTTTGTGGATTTTCTCCTAACATATTCACGTCATTGAATAAGCAGTCGTGGACAGTCGATAAGGTGTGGTCCTCCAGCTTGGGGGTTGGGCGAAGGGCTAACAACCCATCACCGTAAAAAAATAGCTTATTACGAATCCCTACAATAAGCCTCGGAATATTTAAATGTGCACTTAAAAAATCAGCAACAAAACCAGAGTACAACTACATTTTCCCTTACTTCTGCAAATTCTTTGCATCACAACAAGTATTTGCAATGTACTTCATCTGAATTGGTTTGATGGTACGGTCTATGATAAGAGAAATACATATGAAGAGTTCACTGCAAAAAGGGGGAATGTCGTAAATTTGTGGAAAATGAGACGAAGGTTCAGTACTATAGATCATACAGAGTAGAATATAGTAGAGGTCTGCGCACCTCGCTACTATAGAAACCACTCACTATCTCTCGTGTAGTCCGGATTTGTGCGAGGCGGGCCTCGCATCTCGCACGTCGCATGTGTCTGTTCAGGCTTTAGGGCAGTGATGTCAAAGCAAGCGCATTTTTCTGACCTTGACGTCGTGCGCGGGCAGCAAGCGCTAAGTATGGAAAGAGGAAGGGTTGTGTATACGAGTAAGCAACCTGTTGGATTAAGAAAACAGTGGTGCACAAATTTCAAACGGAACGTGAAATTTTATGTCGTTATTTTTATATGGCTTCTTTCTGTTTAATATTATCTATATTGTCTGTAAAACAAAAGTACTAACACTGATTTCTTAATATTGCACTTGTGTTTTAAATCTTAATAACATAATAGAGAGTTAAGAAGGAATATTCACTTAAATTCCATAGTAGTATAATATTATACTGTATTAAGTGGATGAAACACATCATTCATAAAGAAAGCGATATTCCAAAGAAAGAGATTGAGTATGATATGATAAGTTGGAATTTATATTGATGGTATCTTTAGCCTTACAAAAGTAATCAATAAACTAATCAAAACAATATTAGGCCTACAGTAAAAAAGCAAAGTTACCTAGGTACTGTATCTGTTTTAAGTGTAACTAATATTACATAACAAAACTCTTATCGCATTATGCTTTTAAGGTGATATATGTGAGCAACTTCCTATCATCAGAATATTAAATTATTTTCTCGAAATCTGCTGAAGCTATAGAGCTCACATTTTTACAACACATGGACACGTATCTTTTGCTTATGATGTAACAGTAGTTGCTTTGTTAATTCATTTCCTTACAAACAATTTCCATGCGAATATTTTCAAAATTTTCAATACACTATCTTCAGTAATATGTATTTACGGTATATTAGATTTACGAAAACATTCTGTAAGGCTACTAAATAAATAGGCATATACCTGAAAATTTCACTTTTCTATACGAAAAGTTGAGAAAATATTTCTTTTGAATAAAAAAAAATCAAACTTGTGAAAAATGAACATTAAAATTAAAACTTACATTCTTATAATGCACTTACACTTCTCAGGCAAGTCTAAAAATTAACATGGATATAGTTTTAATAAGTTCTCTTCCCTTTATCTACTGAATCAGTGCTGGCCATCCCTGAATATAGCTCGACCAAGCGGCATATACTACCTCTTTCGTCTGTCTCTTTCCTTTCCGCTGTAAAGCGCTCAGGCTCTCCCGGGCTCTAAAGCGCGCGCTTGCTCCTGTGGGCATCAATTGAAATGCCTGTTTTAGGGACTTTGGCAACTTTTGCAGGAAGAAAAGTCTTACAGTTACCCGCAAGAGCATACACAGCGACTGCAGAAGAAGGAAAGAAGCACTGCCAAAGCAAAGACTCCATTGCCAATCGAAAAGAGATGAACGCCAGAAAAGCAAAATACAAACGGGTAGATAATATAGATCCCTGGCTATTTCTTCCAGGACTCATCTCAACATTAATTGTCTAATGGCCTTATGGAAGCTGCGGCAAAGGCATAGGTCTAAATTTAGGTGACTGAATCAATTGGCTCATTTATAGTGACTAATAAAATTGACTCTCGGCTGAAAGAGAACGTATGTATTATATCATCATTTTAACTTAATTTTTATGCAGACCATTTCGTTTATATGACGTCATTCCATTTTCGACTAATGAAGTGTGATGAAATTTTGAATTCCAACCAATCACAGTCACACTTTGCGATAATTTTTGCAGCTAGATTTCTCGCTATCAATTTATCACATGGTCGTTCTTTTGTTTAGTCGTTGTCGCCAACTGTTTCCCCGTAAAGTAATGATCATGAATACATTAAGATGCAACTACACGGTTAAACTTTTATTTCAACTTTAAAGCAATGAATGCAAGATTGATATTTAATATTAATTAATATATTTACGTAGTGAAGACGACGTTCAAAACGGCGCACCGTATAGACACAAAATCTTCATGCATCTTAATTGAACGTACATTTTAAACTTCATTCTCTCAATATTCTTCCCATATTGCACGCATACGCGATTGGAATATTGAACTGTGTAGATGCAGCTTTAGTTCCGTTACACACCACAGCGAGAATGCGTTTGTCGAGCTATAAAAATGCTTTCGTGTAGCACTGATTGTAACGGTCGAAATAAGACACAGCTGACATTGGTCCTGCTCCCACAGATAACTTAACCTGTAATTGTAGCCTATAAAATTTGTATTTTGTGAATGAAATGAAACAATTAATAGAAAGTCAGATGTTCAAATTTATGTAACATCATCGCATATCAAACCCAAAGACCTTGCATAGTAATAATAAGGTCTTTGATCAAACTGCCTTCCGTATGGTGTAATAAAATTCGTGTTTTAATAAGACCTATCTATACAGAGATGACTTCACTGTGTAGCAACATGTCTCGCTGTGAATACATAGGCATTGGTATATAGCTGTCCCCACTGTTACTGTTAAATTAAATTATGATTTCAGCAGATAATGAAAATGTATTTCTGTTATAATAATAAGAGAAAAGTGCAGTACATATAATTAACATTGTTAAACCTGTATTTCGCTTTTCGCAATTGGCATTACTGAATAATAACATCGAATTTCTTTATTGCAGTAATCGATATTCATCTATTTCAACTTTACAATGTCTGAATAGGTTAAGTATTCGTTAATATACAATTATTAACACTTTTTATAGAATTTTAGGGATATATTATTTACATTTTTATTTTATTCATGAAATAGTCCTAATAAATGTCACTCGAGGTCTGAGATTTCCCAGATAAATCTCAGATCTCTCGTGACATTACTACAGATAAATTCTTATGGTATGTAATGTTGAGTAATTCAACTCGGTTAACATCACCACAGGTCTGTATCATTGAACAGTGAGTTATTTTCTTTGCATCCTTCCTGGGAAAACCTTCCCTCTGCCTTCCTGGCACGTTTGGGGTGAGGAGCGCTGCCCAGACCAATACCGGAAACCAAATCCTGCAAATACTTTCTTGGGTAAATCAGACATACACGCACCCTTCCATCAAATTACCGGTATGTTTTAATATCCTCTACAAGGAAGAAGAAAACAAAAGTATTTGCACACAGGTGGAGTTTCTGCAAGTTCAATTAAATGCCCGGATCCGGAATCTTTGCGCTTCCAAGGGCGAGGGGGTCAACACATTTCATTATTATTTCCCTGTATAATATATTCATTTGCACACTCATATATTACAGACACCGGCGCCTTGATCCCCAAGTTAAAAAAGGATCTCGAGAGATGTAAAATCGTCACGAAATTCCTACCCTTAATCTTTCAATGTGGCACAGAAAAATAAGTTTCGTATTTTAACGGAAATAAGTTTTCATGATGCCTAAAGTTGTTCTTTCTTGAAGGTGAGTTAAGATCATTCTATGTAGGCTTTTAACCTTCCGGGGGAAACTACCAATCGATTTTTAAGAGTCAGTTTTTCCTGGAAATATGCACATGTAGGTCCTTAACTTTCCTCATCCAAAAACAACATTCTTACGCAAGGAAGGGGGGAGGATTAGGAATAAGAACGATGAAAAATAAAGATGGGAAAGAGTGGAAAGGAAAGGCTGAGAAGAAGGAAGGAACAAGACGTGAAGAAAAAAAGAAATGATGAGAATGTTAGTGATAAAAATATAGATGATGAAACAAAGACGAAAAAGTGAAGTATTGTGACGAGAATGAAGAGAAAAAGGAAGGCTGAAGTATAGTTGACGCCATCGATTTAGGCAGATGGATTTTTATTAATCAGAACTCCAGAGCGAGTTACTCTTAACTGCAAGGTCGTTATCTTCGTCGCAGTTGTAATGGGTAAGACATAAGAGTAAATATACATTCCTGACTATCCTAGTGGACTCGGATGGACAGTCACCTCCAAAAATAGTTCACATATAACCACTTTTATACAACTGCAGTGATCTGCGTTACGTAGTTGATAATGGGAGCGTTTTAATAAACAAAGATTTAAATCGGTGTACGGCGGATGCGACTTACTTACTTACAAATGGCTTTTAAGGAACCCGAAGGTTCATTGCCGCCCTCACATAAGCCCGCCAGCGGTCCCTATCCTGTGCAAGATTAATCCAGTCTCTATCATCATACCCCACCTCCCTCAAATCCATTTTAATATTATCCTCCCATCTACGTCTCGGCCTCCCTAAAGGTCTTTTTCCCTCCGGTCTCCCAACTAACACTCTATATGCATTTCTGGATTCGCCCATACGTGCTACATGCCCTGCCCATCTCAAACGTCTGGATTTAATGTTCCTAATTATGTCAGGTGAAGAATACAATGCCTGCAGTTCTGTGTTGTGTAACTTTCTCCATTCTCCTGTAACTTCATCCCGCTTAGCCCCAAATATTTTCCTTAGCACCTTATTCTCAAACACCCTGAACCTATGTTCCTCTCTCAGAGTGAGAGTCCAAGTTTCACAACCATACAGAAGAACCGGTAATATAACTGTTTTATAAATTCTAACTTTCAGATTTTTCGACAGCAGACTGGATGATAAGAGCTTCTCAACCGAATAATAACACGCATTTCCCATATTTATTCTGCGTTTAATTTCCTCCCGAGTGTCATTTATATTTGTTACTGTTGCTCCAAGATATTTGAATTTTTCTACCTCTTCGAAGCATAAATCTCCAATTTTTATATTTCCATTTCGTACAATATTCTGGTCACAAGACATAATCATATACTTTGTCTTTTCGGGATTTACTTCCAAACCGATCGCTCTACTTGCTTCAAGTAAAATTTCCATGTTTTCCCTAATCGTTTGTGTATTTTCTCCTAACATATTCACGTCATCCGCATAGACAAGAAGCTGATGTAACCCGTTCAATTCCAAACCCTGCCTGTTATCCTGAACTTTCCTAATGGCATATTCTAAAGCGAAGTTAAAAAGTAAAGGTGGTAGTGCATCTCCTTGCTTTAGCCCGCAGTGAATTGGAAAAGCATCAGATAGAAACTGACCTATACGGACTCTGCTGTATGTTTCACTGAGACACATTTTAATTAATCGAACTAGTTTCTTGGGAATACCAAATTCAATAAGAATATCATATAATACTTCCCTCTTATCCGAGTCATATGCCTTTTTGAAATCTATGAATAACTGATGTACTGTACCCTTATACTCCCATTTTTTCTCCATTATCTGTCGAATACAAAAAATCTGATCAATAGTCGATCTCGGCGGATGCGACAGGTGTACGAATTATTACGGTATAAAAAATTCATCCATCAAGCTCGACAACTAGGCCTATCAGGCTCAGACTGAAAAACACAAGAAACGAATCGACGGCTTTTCTCGTGACCTATTATCATTCCTTGTAAACACGCACTACGCGTGATTTAAATCATTAAATTAAGCTCTCATATTCATCTGCTACCATTAAGACTTTTGGAACATGAGGTTTCTTGCTTGGTTTATCGAAATGTTTAAATGTTATGTTTTATTTAACGACGCTCGCAACTGCAGAGGTTATATCAGCGTCGCCAGATGTGCCGGAATTTTGTCCCGCAGGAGTTCTTTTACATGCCAGTAAATCTACTGACATGAGCCTGTCGCATTTAAGCACACTTAAATGCCATCGACCTGGCCCGGGATCGAACCCGCAACCTTGGGCATAGAAGGCCAGCGCTATACCAACTTGCCAACCAGGTCGACTGGTTTATCGAATTACCACAGGTTATTAATTGAGAAAAACTCGCTCCGGGGCCGGGTATCGAACTCTTGACTCCCAGTTACACGCACTAGGATCTCTAACGACTGAGCTATGCCGAGACTCAATCCACAGTATCGGATCGAATCTCGTAGATTATCGAATTACGTATTTTCTTATTTCAGCATATCTATTCTTTCGGTTATTTATCCAACGTGTCGATTCCTGTCGCTTCCGTAACTTATTCTCATACTTCATGAATGTTTGTTATTAATGAAGACAATTCGACACAACTCATATCTATTTTTCGCCTGTCGCTTCATGAAGTAATGAACATTTTCAATAATTTCTTGGTTCTGGTTATGCAATGCTTTTTTCCTCTTAATTTAGAAAATGCAGGAGGCGAACGAAAGTCATTTACGGCACTCCCATGAATCGGACTGTACTGTGGTGTGTTTATTAATTAGTCTAATAATGATGATACAAGAGGCGAGTGTGAACATATAAACGACAGACAGCCTTATCGCAATTCATTCTTTCAGTTCTCACAAAACATTGGCTCGCCTACTGGAAATGTCATTGAGGTCATCTGCCAAAATCAATGCCTCCGACTATAAAACCATTGAAGGGACTTTCTCAAATAGTAACTTGTCTCATACTTAAAAAACTGAAAACAAAAGCCGACTTCTTAAGTCCTTCGAATACTCAAATCGCTTGGAAACGAAGGAAAAATTAAGTCTAGTGCAGTGGTAAGAGACTGGAAACTTAAAAAGGGAGAGGGCAAAAAGTGACAAAGGATTCATGGGATCTCTGTAATTGCATGGAACGTTGGGTAGATTTTTAAGGAACTTGTTCTCATTTAAAGGTAAGGATTGTGAATTTGATTGATAGTGAAACAATTTTGATGGATTTTATGTGATATGTTTTTATTAGTAACAATTGAAGTTTTTTTAAAAGGGATCATAGTCCAATAAATGAAAATTTGAGATATTAAGCATGTGGTGAGCGTATTGTAGCGGCCATCTACTGAACTAGTTGTTAGTGAAAAAGACACCATAGTCCTGTGTTATATGAGTGGACATTTTTAGTGGTGTTCATAAAACAACCATAGTCCAAAGACTATGGTCATTGTCCAGGACGATTGTAGCATTTACAAATATCCCATTCATATAATCTTGAAACTTTTATCCATACAAATTTAAACTGTAGTATACTGGCAGTACTGCATCTTATGTACGTGGGAAAAGCCACCTAAGAGAAAAATACTTCAGCACGTGAATTGTTGTATTAGTTATGGAGTCATCTTTAGCTGCAGAAGTAACCCCATGGAAGAAACTTAAGCAAAGAAAGGAGAAGAAGAAACAGGATATAATAAAGAAAATGAAGATTAAAGGAGAGGCAGACTTCAGCCACAACAGAGTATTTTTTCTTAAAACAATCACTGTCCACAGTTACCTGCATTTACACATGTATTTATATTAGGAAGGTCGTCTGGCCGCAAAACCAGGTGGCCCGGGTTCGATTCCCGGTCGGGGCAAGTTACCTGGTTGAAGTTTTTTCCGGGTTTTCCCTCAACCCAATTTGAGCAAATGCTGGGTAACTTTCGGTGTTGGACCCCGGACTCATTTCACCGGCATTATCACCTTCATATCATTCAGACGCTAAGTAACCTGAGATGTTGATAAAGCGTCGTAAAATAACCTACTCTATTAGGAAATTTAAGTTATAAAGTACTTCAGTTTTCCCAAGTTTCTACAACACCTTAAGAAATGAATGACGAATTTCATAACTGAAGTGTCAACAACATCCATGCCATATAGTTCTTCTTTCTCCTGAAAATGTATGTTTTTGGAGTATGGTTGTTTAAAAAAACTTCAATTAGTTTTCCTTTATTCCTTTATGGAATATATACCACATATATGGGTACAAATATTTCAAATAGAATTACTGTGTTTCATCTGAATCTTTGAAGAGTCGTTAGTATGGATATATGGCAAGAGAAATAAGAAATATAATTCATGCAAGAAAGCAAGTCCATCCCTCTAGCCAACACTATGTTAATGTAAGAATCCCATCTGTTGCTAAGCAACTGATTTCTAAATAGTGTGACGTAACTCATTGCCGTTACTAAGAAACTGAAGTCAGATACTGAAATGTTCGTAACGTTTCATTCACACTCAAACAAAAACGTTAGACGTTGAAAAGGATGAAATATGTAATAAAACTAAAGTAACGATTTCATCAAAGTAAGTCGGGAATGTGTGAATGCAGATGGACAACATTTTGAACAACAACTGCGAAACAGGTTAGTAGTTTACTAGTTTTGAAATGAAAATATGAAGTGTAAAAAATATTAGGAAAGTTACGGATCCATAATGACAGTCTATGGTGGCCCATGGGAGACGCGCGTGTTCTCGGCCACGAGCCGAGCTGAACGCTCTGTATCATTCCCACGTATCAGAAGATTTTACAAAATATAACGGCCCAGAACGCAGTGTGTAATTTGCAGAATTCTCTCAAGCTTTTACCTCATAAGCCGGGAGGAAGTAAATACAAAATCACCATTTTGAGATATGGTGAAACGAAAGTTCCAATTTGCATACAGCTTTGCTACTTATTTCTTTTGAATGTCGAAATACTCGTACAGTAAAACCTCCCTAAAACGAAATGCGATCGTTCCAGATTTTTTTTTTCCCCGATTTCACAGGTTTTCATTTTACAAAGGGTTGAGTTTTGGCAAAACTAAGAATAAACTACTGCAATATACTCACTGTAAGAAGAACAGAATGGAGAAATAATTTGAAATAAAAGTTAGTACAGTACATGGATAGTCAATTTATTTTCATAATTATTAACTTACGTAGTTGCAGCCTCTCTCTGCGCCCTAGTTTCTTGGGCCCCACATTTCTTTTAAAGTGCATTCCCGCGACTTTTTTTTTAAGGGAACGTAGTAGGATTTCCTTCGCGTCCTACATCAGTTCAGAGTGTAAATTTGCTCCCTGATCCATCGGTCGTGTAACAGAAGTTGTGTTTGATGGAAAATAGATTAACTTCACGTTAGACAAATCAATCTTTGGATGGCAGGTACCATTGTCTAAAAGCAGTATGACCTTACGACCTTGACGTTTCATTGCTCCATTAAAATTATGAAGCCACTCTTCCATGATAGAACTGGTCATCTAGGCTTTTCTATTAAATCGCACAGTTTTATTTTATTCGCACTGTTGTTTAACACTGTATTGGCATATTAACATAAAACTCAGAATAAATAAACCGAAACATGAAACTAAATTGACACTACACTACAATTATTCACAGTTTTATTCTACTCTCATTGTCCCTTATCACTGTATTGGCCTGTTAGCACAAAACTGAGAATAAATGAAAGAAAATGCAAGAGGGTTGGAAGAAGTAACGGTACAGGAAGTCAGTAACCTGTCCGGGTCCTTGACAATAAGCACAGAATAGTGACATGGTTAGAGAAGCTTCACCCCCAACGCCTGACAAAGAATAGCGAAAGTCTTCCAGATCATTGCATGTACAGTCACACAAAAAAAAAATTGTCATGCTTCGTACAGTGATTATCGCAGAATTAAAAATGGTTCGAAAGAATTTAGCAACAGATAGGCTACGCTTAAAATTATCCGTTTTAGTCAGTTTTTTTTTTTTTTACCTAAATGGTGACCAAATATGATTCCGTTTTCGCGATAGGCAGTTTTCCGTTTTAAAATATGATTATACTAGGAAATCGCTCAGTTCTCAAATTTACAACTATCCATTCTTAGAATTTTGGAGTACCAAAATCAAAACAAGCATAAAATAGCCTACTATACAGTAATATGAATCAACCATTTGCCTTCTGACGCAAGAGCAGCTGTAGAACGTATATTATTATTTGAACTCACCGTGTTGCTGCTGCAGATCGGGCTCGTATCCGCGGTCACACGGCTCCTTCTTGACGGACACGTGGCTGTAGGTAAGCCGCTCGCACGGGGATGTCGGCCTGTGAACACACGGTATCAGGTTTCAGAGCTTCCCTGCACTTGGAACCTTAATATCATTGGATTTACTGATGTCTCATGTAATTATCTGAGATGGAAAATTACACAACGATTAACCAGATATTACTACGGTTTAGGAATTTGTTACATTATTATTATTATTATTATTATTATTATTATTATTATTATTATTATTATTATTATTATTATTACTATTATTATTATTATTATTATATGATATTCTTATTGAATTTGGTATTCCCAAGAAACTAGTTCGATTAATTAAAATGTGTCTCAGTGAAACATACAGCAGAGTCCGTGTAGGTCAGTTTCTATCTGATGCTTTTCCAATTCACTGCGGGCTAGAGCAGGGGGATGCACTATCACCTTTACTTTTTAACTTCGCTCTAGAATATGCCATTAGGAAAGTTCAGGATAACAGGCAGGGTTTGGAATTGAACGGGTTACATCAGCTTCTTGTCTATGCGGATGACGTGAATATGTTAGGAGAAAATACACAAACGATTAGGGAAAACACGGAAATTTTACTTGAAGCAAGTAGAGCGATCGGTTTGGAAGTAAATCCCGAAAAGACAAAGTATATGATTATGTCTCGTGACCAGAATATTGTACGAAATGGAAATATAAAAATTGGAGATTTATCCTTCGAAGAGGTGGAAAAATTCAAATATCTTGGAGCAACAGTAACAAATATAAATGCCACTCGGAAGGAAATTAAACGCAGAATAAATATGGGAAATGCGTGTTATTATTCGGTTGAGAAGCTCTTATCATCCAGTCTGCTGTCCAAAAATCTGAAAGTTAGAATTTATAAAACAGTTATATTACCGATTCTTCTGTATGGTTGTGAAACTTGGACTCTCACTCTGAGAGAGGAACATAGGTTCAGGGTGTTTGAGAATAAGGTGCTTAAGAAAATATTTGGGGCTAAGCGGGATGAAGTTACAGGAGAATGGAGAAAGTTACACAACACAGAACTGCACGCATTGTATTCTTCACCTGACATAATTAGGAACATTAAATCCAGACGTTTGAGATGGGCAGGGCATGTAGCACGTATGGGGGAATCCAGGAATGCATATAGAGTGTTAGTTGGGAGACCGGAGGGAAAAAGACCTTTAGGGAGGCCGAGACGTAGAAGGGAGGATAATATTAAAATGGATTTGAGGGAGGTGGGATATGATGATAGAGACTGGATTAATCTTGCACAGGATAGGGACCGCTGGCGGGCTTATGTGAGGGCGGCAATGAACCTTCGGGTTCCTTAAAAGCCATTTGTAACTAAGTAAGTATTATTATTATTATTATTATTATTATTATTATTGATCTAAATGAGGGGTTGGAAAGCAATGGTGGATCATTAATGTTTAGGTGAGGGGTTTGGACTTTTTCCATTGCTGGTTGTCACAATCAAAAAATTAAGACACAACGTTTCGAAGGGTGGTTCTCTCTTCGTCTTCAGGTGGAAGGAAGGAGAGAAAGGAAAAAACCTACTGTAGGGATCGTTACGTACAGCTATTCTGTATGACTGGTCGATTGATTCCTGGCTTCGGTGGAGATTCTAATTAAGAAAAACCCGAAGTCATTAGCAGTATGTTGGCACTAAACCAAACGGAATAAAAAAGATGGACGTGAAGTGGCTAAAAATTGATGAAAGACACACAAAAGGAGGGGGCGGGGAACTAGAAAATGAGCAAGTGTTATGATACTGCAATAGAAAATAAAAGAAGATAAAAAAGGAAAAAACTAGGAGCACATGTACAACTTCAAACAATGCTTAATAGATAAATCAAGAATAGTACAACACAGCTTTGAATCCGGACACAAAATAAAGTGGGAACATAATTCAATCCTACAAACTGAGCGTTCTCTGACACAGAGGAAATACAAGGAAGCCGCACATATGAGTTTTTCGGACAATGCCATTAGTCAACCTATTCTAATTCTTCCGGATATTTGGTTACCCATAGTTGAACAAGACATCAGAAATATTCAATACAAGGGGAAGAATGCTGCCACCAACACCACGTAGACCATCTGGGGTCATCTCCACCTTTAGACAACGCAACCTAGTGTTGCAGCTTAGTACTTAGTAGTAATGTCTGCTACCGCTAGGTGGCAGTAGTAGTTTAGTTAAATCATGTCCTTGTTACTAGTTTTTTCCCTTTTTACCTTCTTTTATTTTCTATCGAGATATCATAACACTTGTTCATTTTTTTAGTTCCCCGCCCCCTCCTTTTGTGTGTCTTTCATCAAATTTTTAGCCACTTCACGCCCATCTTTTTTATTCCGTTTGGTTTAGTGCCAACATACTACTAATGACTTCGGGTTTTTCTTAATTAGAATCTCCACCGAAGGCAGGAATCAATCGACCAGTCATACAGAATAGCTGTACGTAACGATCCCAACAGTAGGTTTTTTCCTTTCTCTCCTTCCTTCCACCTGAAGACGAAGGGAGAACCACCCTTCGAAACGTTGTGTCTTAATTTTTTGATTGTGACAACCAGCAATGGAAAAAGTCCAAACCCATCACCTAAACATTATTATTATTATTATTATTATTATTATTATTATTATTCGCTAAACTGGAGAATTTGCTACGGTAGCTTTGAACCGTGCGATTACGGTCATGATCAAATTGAGCTAAATACACAATTTCGCCAACATAAGGACATGACGTTGATCTGTGGCGTCGTACCTATTATTACCTATTATTTCTCAGATTTCTTCTTCTTTCCATGTTCCATTATAATGGCACTGCTAACATATACTACTAATATATTTCAAATATCGTACGATGAAGTTCTGAAAATTGTACAAACAATATTATTAACACGTTTTGCGTTATTTTCCAGGAGAAGTAAATTCAAGTATACCACCTATTTCAATTGTCTCTTTGTCCTGTCCGAGAATATGATATAACGTATGCACTTCTAAACCACACGCTTCTGCAGCCAATTTCTTTGTTTGTGAAAAACTGACACGCACTGCATCATAAGCTAGTCCTTTAGAAAAATTATATACAGAAAATACCATACTCCTCGCCTGTGAGTGTAGGACTATCCTCTTGCGTATAACAAATGTAACACCAGAGCCAATTGCAATCCCTTCAAGATACATTGTTACGGTAAGTTACACATCACACAAGAGAAAACAGTCCATTTTTCTATTTACCTGCTGAATTTATTATTGTTTATTTCTCCAGAGAAAAGATGAGATACAATCTTTTACGAACATCACATAACATTTGTTTAAACTAAGAGAATGTTCTTCCTACGTCACATGACGTTACAGGGGCATATTTATACTACATTACATCATTATTATTTAATGACCCCATGTGTACATGCTTGCAGTTCGACTTTGCTTACGTATCCACGTGACGTAACAGCTGTAGCTACCAGACGAAACTACTCGATCCTCTGTACGTTTGGGAATGAAAATGCGCTTCCTAGTAATAACTAAAGAAGCCATACTTACACGAATAAATTATCGATCACTATCGATTAGTAGGGGTGAGGTATCTTTGAACGCCGGTGTAAATAATATCTATAGAAAATTTACAGAAATATTTGCGTTATCAAGCGATTGACAAATTAATACTGAATTAATGAATAACATTTTTTGTTCATACTTCATAGTTTTTGCGACAGAGCGGGGTATATTTCTTGGTCATCGACATATTTCGCACGATGATCCAAATTTCTCGTTATTTCGCGAGTTTGTCTCGCTTAAATGTGGTATTTTAAGTACCGGTATCTAGAAGGGTAAAGGCAACAAAGAAAGTAGTTGTGGAAAATTTAGCGCGTATCGTTATTACCAAAAAATATTATGGTCCCTACAGATGAGATGACGAGGGATCAAAACGACGGTTAAAGTAAGAACGTTACTCACAATATATATTATAACAATAATGATAATAATAATGACTACGATGACAATAAATGACAATAATTAAAGGCAATGTAATGATGCTATCAACAAAGTTACTAGTTATCAACAGTAATCTCACTAGAGGTTTTGATTTATCTAGAGAAAATCAAAACTCGAGTGGGATTTAATTGACTATTACACGATTAGAAGAAAGTATATAAAGATTAGAAGTAACGAAGTACTCCAATACAATAAAATATTAATTGCCTTACGAAAATATAACTGTCTTCAAATGTATTATTGTACCATCTCAACATTACGCTAGACGGCAGTAGTGTTTTATGATTATGTTTTCTTGTTATCAGTTGTACCAACTATGGAATCTTCATTGAATTCTGTGGACGGTTACTAGTCAAGAAGGCTTTGTTGATTCAGTTCATTTTTATTAAAACAAAACAATCATCCGGATCCCAGTAATCAACGTCACTTGACAGATGATTTTCAATAAATCTTAGTATTAAACAATCTCTGATACGTGACTATCCATAATATCATATACCAGATGCTTTAACAAACATAACCTAAATAATACAAACAAGTGTTAGAAAAGTTTTAATTAGGGATGATGAAATAAATAAGGAACGTTTTAATTAGCGATGATGAAATAAAAAATAAACATGAATAACTTAATTTTAAAAGAAACAATTATTGAAAGTAAAATTTTCAAATTTGAATGTTTTAGTGGTTGGTGGTTCAGTTGATGTTATATTGCACGTGTGCGTAAAAGAAGTGAACTCGTTGATGTACGTACATGGTATATCCCTCAACTTATTCAGAATTTCCTAATGGTGCTCTTCATATATGACCAGTGATCTTTATTAATTCTTGTTCTTGAATGCCAATGCGAGTCATATTTGAAAGTGCTGTGCATCGACTGGAGTGGTTTGTAAATTTCTGTTTTTCTGACGTCCAGTTTGAAATGTTGGCAAACAAAGAAACAAATGCTAGGATAGTGATAAAAATAAACAAATGCTAGGGACGCGATAAAATTAAACAAATGCTAGGGACGCGATAAAATTAAACAAATGCTAGGGACGCGATAAAATTGTGCGATAAGCAGCCATGATTGGTTGAAAGACGTCCTTTCGTACCGTTTTATTGGTCAAAACTAGTGTGACGTAGTAAAAGTGTAATAGTCAACAGTAATCTCACTAGACGTTTTGATTTTATCGATAAATCTGCGAGTGGAACACGAGCAGATTTATCTAGAGAAAATCAAAACTCGAGTGGGATTTAATTGACTATTACACGATTAGAAGAAAGTATATAAAGATTAGAAGTAACAAAGTACTCCAATACAATAAAATATTAATTGGCTTACGAAAATACAACTGTCTTCAAATGTATTATTGTACCATCTCAACATTACAAATATTACGCTAGATGCATGCTAGATGGCAGTAGTGAGCAATGCCTTCTCGTCGAGAAGTTCTCGATCTATTATACACGATGGCAATGTTACTAGTCAAGAAGGTTTTGTTGATTCAGTTTCATTTTTATTAAAATGCAACATTCCACTTCAATTATCCGAATCCTAGTAATCAACGTCACTTGACAGATGATTTTCAATAAATCTTAATATTAAACAATCTCTGATACGTGACTATCCATAATATCATATAGCAGAAGCATAACCTAACTAATATACACAAGTGTTAGAAAAGTTTTAATTAACGACGATGACATAAAAAATAAACATGAATAATTTTAAAAGGAATAATTATTGAATGTAAAATTTTCAAATTTGAATGTGGTTGGTGGTTCAATTGATGTTATATTGGACGTGTGAGTAATAGAAGTGGAATTCGTTGATTTAGGCCTACATGGTGTATTCAACTTATTCAGAATTTCCGAATGAATAATTTTAAAAGGAATAATTATTGAATGTACAATTTTCAAATTTGAATATGATTGGTGGTTCAATTGATGTTATATTGGACGTGTGCGTAATAGAAGTGGAACTCGTTGATTTAGGCCTACATGGTGTATTCAACTTATTCAGGATTTCCGAATGGTGCTCTTCATTTATTTGTAAATCGGATTTCAGAAGATGCATAGGTATGATAAGTGATTTTTATTAATTCTTGTTCTTGAATGCCAATGCGAGTCATATTTGAAACTGCTGTGCATCGACTCGAGTGGTTTGTAATTTTTTTTGACGTCCAGACCAGCGCAGTTTCAAATGTTGGCAAACAAAGAAACAAATGCTAGGGACGCGATAAAATTAAACAAATGCTAGGGACGCGATAAAATTGTGCGATAAGCAGCCATGATTGGTTGAACTACGTCCTTTCGTACCGTACTATTGGTCAAAAGTAGTATGACGTAGTAAGAGTGTAATAGTCAAAATAAAACTTCGAAATTGCTTGTTTTACCAGAGTATGCTATTCTGGCATAGTGGCTGTATTTCAAGTCGTAAGAAAGAGGCTCGGAAAGCTAGAAATAAGAAAAGTTGTTAATGAGATGGCGGCGCCATGCTAATGAATGCAGTAGCAATCAGGATTAGAGAGCAGCGCCTCCTTGAGGAGTGAACTCTTTAGTAACGTGTTTAAAATTTCAGCATCTCTTGTATTCATTTCGCGATATTAAAAATACACGGCGGGCGCTCCTCAGAATCTGCGCTCCAGTGAGTCGCTTAAATAAATTAGTGGGCGCAGCTCCCAGTCACATCGGCCACGACCCGCTCCCAGACATGAACGGGTAGTACTGTTCTGCCATTGTACCTCAGGAAGAGTGAAACTTCTTGGCCTTTCTAAGAGATCAAAATAGCACAATTTTGTATATTTGCATTATTCATTCTCTCTCTCTTTCACTCCCTTCGTCTATTTTCTCGCATTTTTTTAAATTTATTTCTGTGTTGCCAATTTTTATTCAGTTCTACTCTCGATTCCTCCATTGCATTAAAGATGTGTCTTCAAACATGTTTTCTATCTTTCTCCTTTTTCACTTTAAATTATTTATTACTTTGAATAGTTAGCCTATATGAAAATATGTTTTCACTATCATTCACATCTACTCCCCCCTTCATTTGCTTTCGTTTCTCTTTATACTTCTATACGTATTGCCTTGTCGTCTTGAACTAATTTTAGTATTTACTACTTGCCTCAAACCCTTCCTTCGCTTTTTCAATTCGACCCTTTTTAACTTCTCATTTTTTCCTTTCATTTCTTAATTATTACAATTCTCATTCCTCCTCTCCACTCCTCACTTCCTTCTTTCTATCAAACCTTTCTCCTTTTGTTCCTTCCTTCTGTCAAGTCTTTCTTCTTTTACATATTTCTTCCTTTTAGCCTTCATCCTTTTATACCTTCCTTCAAGTTTACTTTCTTTCATTTCTTCCTTCCTCCATTCCTTCATTCCTCCTCCCATTCCCTCCCTCTTCCACTGCCTCCTTCTTTCATTCCTTCTTTCCTCCTCCTTCCATTCCCTCCTCCTTCCATTCCCTCCCTCTTCCACTGCCTCTTCCTTTCATTCCTTCCTTCCTCCATTCCTTCTCCTTCCATTCCCTCCCTCTTCCACTGCCTCCTCCTTTCATTTCTTCCTTCCTCCATTCCTTCATTCCTCCTCCCATTCCCTCCCTCTTCCACTGCCTCCTTTCATTCCTTCTTTCCTCCTCCTTCCATTCCCTCCTCCTTCCATTCCCTCCCTCTTCCACTGCCTCCTCCTTTCATTCCTTCCTTCCTCCATTCCTTCATTCCTCCTCCTTCCATTCCCTCCCTCTTCCACTGCCTCCTTCTTGCATTCCTTCCTTCTTCCATTCCTTTCTTTCTCCATTCCCTCCTCCTTCCATTCCCTCCCTCTTCCACTGCCTCCTCCTTCCATTCCTTCCTTCATTCCTCCTCCTTCCATTCCCTCCCTCTTCCACTGCCTCCTTCTTGCATTCCTTCCTTCTTCCATTCCTTTCTTTCTCCATTCCCTCCTCCTTCCATTCCCTCCCTCTTCCACTGCCTCCTCCTTTCATTCCTTCCTTCCTCCATTCCTTCATTCCTCCTCCTTCCATTCCCTCCCTCTTCCACTGCCTCCTCCTTCCATTCCTTCCTTCCTCCATTCCTTCATTCCTCCTCCTTCCATTCCCTTCCTCTTCCACTGCCTCCTCCTTTCATTCCTTCCTCCATTCCTTCATTCCTCCTCCTTCCATTCCCTCCCTCTTCCACTGCCTCCTCCTTTCATTCCTTCCTTTTTCCATTCCTTTCTTTTTCCATTCCCTCCTCCTTCCATTCCCTCCCTCTTCCACTGCCTCCTCCTTTCGTTCCTTCCTTCCTCCATTCCTTCATTCCTCCTCCTTCCATTCCCTACCTCTTCCACTGCCTCCTTCTTGCATTCCTTCCTTCTTCCATTCCTTTCTTTCTCCATTTTCTCCTCCTTCCATTCCCTCCCTCTTCCACTGCCTCCTTCTTCCATTCCTTCCTTCCCCCATTCCTTCATTCCTCCTCCTTCCATTCCCTCCCTCTTCCACTGCCTCCTTCTTGCATTCCTTCCTTCTTCCATTCCTTTCTTTCTCCATTTTCTCCTCCTTCCATTCCCTCCCTCTTCCACTGCCTCCTTCTCGCATTCCTTCCATCCTCTATTCCTTCCTTCTTCCATTCTTTCCTTTTTCCATTCCTTCCTTTCTCCATCCCCTCCTCCTTCTATTCCCTTCTTCTTGCATTCCTTCCGTCCTCCATGCCTTCCATCTTCCATTCCTTCCGTCCTCCATTCCTTACTTCCTTCTTTCATTCCTTCCTTCTTTCATCCCTTACTTCCTTTCATTTTTTCTTTATTTAAAGCCTTTCTTCTTCTATTCCTTCCTTCCTACATTCCATTTTTTCTCTCAAGTCTTCATACATTTATTCCTTCTTCCTGTCTAGTTTTTCACCTTTTGTTACTTCCTGCAGGTCTTCATTCCTTCTTCGTTCTCTCGAATAATTCCTCCTATATTTCTTATACCTGTAACTATCATCTTCTTTTATTGCTTCCCTTCTAGTAAATCTTGCTTCTCAAATCTAATCTTTAACTTATTATTATTATTATTATTATTATTATTATTATTATTATTATTATCATTATTATTATTATTATCATTATTATGATTATTATTATTATTATTATTATTATTATTATTATCATTATTTACCGAACTAGGTTTTATCTTTCGTAGCGTCCTGACATAAGTATTTAAGGTTAAGCTACGGTTTGTTCACAGCGATCATCACCGGACGCACATCGCCGGCGATTATAAACGCTGGCGATGATCATCAGGAAGTGGTTTCTTTATCAGCGTACATCGCTGTCAATTCTCATTTGTTTTACTGCCATAACTCGATTCAATATTTCTATATGGCCTTCTCTAAATATGGATTATTGAACATGTATGCGGCGATGTGCGTCCTGAATTTGCTTCAGAAGCAACCTCTAGCGATCTGCGTCGCGTCCAACGATCTACGTTGGCGAACATCGCTGTAAAGTAACCGCGCGCATTCATGTTAACTGCTAGCAACTCCAGGCGACAATCGCCAGCGATGTGCGCCCGACGATGATCGTCGTAAACAAACAGCAGCCTTAGAGTTCGAACCCTGAAAATCCAGGATGACCGATAACTTTCCTAACTTGTTTGGGAACGAAAATGCTCTGTCTCTACATAAAGTAACTCTTGTATACACGTTAACTATTGTCGAAATCAAATTTTTGTATTCTTTGTAGCTTGTAAGTTCATATATATCTATGTATACTTTTTGCTGGTTGAATGGAAGAGAAGGCCTTACGGCCAGCTATAATAAATTATTATTATTATTATTATTATTATTATTATTATTATTATTATTATTATTATTATTTTATCTTATGCAGATGACACAGTTTTACTTTTTGGTGGAAAAACCTGGCATGATGCATATAATAATTCAAATAATGGACTTAGATTAATAAAAAAAAATGGTTTGACATAAATTATCTTTCTATCAACGAAAATAAAACCATCATTATTCCATTCTCATTATCTGAAAAATGTAACAAACCTCCTACATCTATATTAAGTATTAAATTACATAATTCTGATTGTTGTCTTATACAGTGTAAATGTCCGATTATTAAAGAGTCCTGTGAAGTTAAGTATTTAGGCATAATTTTCGATAATCATTTAAAATGGAACCAACACATTAAATACCTTTGTAATAAATTACGTAAAATAGTATATTATTTTGTTTTATTGAGGAATTACTTGTCAATAAGTTTATTACGTACAATATATTTAACTTTATTTCAATCGGTAATTATGTATGGAATTATAGGATGGGGTAGCTCATTTAAATCCAATTTTAATCCCCTTTATTTATTACAAAAGAAAATAATTAAAATATGTCTTCATAAACCTATTGATTGATTTTCCATCTCAAAATTTGTTTATAGACTTTAATGTACTTAACGTAAGACAAATGTATTATATTGTATTAATAAAATTCATACATAAAAATCGAAATAATTTTGAATTGTATTCTCATAGTTATGAAACAAAAGGTATGAATTCTTTAAGATTGTTTGAACCAAAATGCAACACTGTTACAGTATTTAATCATAGTAGTAATTTAGGCCCAAGAATATATAACAAATTTATATTTAAATATCCTAATCTTGTCAATTCTAATAGTTCTAGTATTAAATTTAAAAAGTTAAGTATGGATTTTATAAAAATTGAAAAATTGTAAATTTAAATTTATATACTATAACTGGAAATTGTATTTTATAATTATTAATTTCAATTCAGGAATCCGCCTCTGAGCACGAGTTCTACTCTTTCAGGGGCGAGCTAAAGTTTCTCTGCATATTTTATAATTTATGTTACATATTAGCAAAATAAATAAATAAATAAATAAATAAATAAATAAATAAATAAATAAATAAATAAATGAATGAATGAATGAATAAATGAATGAATGAATAAATGAATGAATGAATAAATGAATGAATGAATGAATAAATGAATGAATAAATGAATGAATGAATAAATGAATGAATGAATAAATGAATGAATAAATGAATGAATGAATGAATGAATGAATAAATGAATGAATAAATGAATGAATAAATAAATAAATGAATGAATAAATAAATGAATGAATAAATAAATGAATGAATAAATGAACGAATGAATAAATGAGTGAATGAATAAATGAGTGAATAAGTAAATGAGTGAATAAGTAAATGAGTGAATATGTAAATGAGTGAATAAGTAAATGAGGAAATAAGTAAATAAGTAAGTAAGTAAATAAGTAAATAAGTAAATAATTAAATAAGTAAATAAGTAAATAAGTAAATAAGTAAATAAGTAAATAAGTAAGTAAGTAAATAAGTAAGTAAGTAAATAAGTAAGTAAATAAATAAGTAAGTAAATAAATAAATAAATAAATATTTGTAACACTTTCTCTACACTGTTTCTTCCGTCTATCTCTTTGCAATCTTCCTCTCTCTCTCTCTCTCTCTCTCTCTCTCTCTCTCTCTCTCTCCTTCCTTTTGCTAATTCCAGTCTCTATCGTCTACATTTTTTCCAATACTCAGCAATATAACCTTCAACATCACTCTATTCAATGATTTTTCCTCGTACATTCTCGCCTGAAACTTTTTAATTTTGAGCGTTTGAGTATTGACACAAAAAGTATTCGATTCGACTTTCGACTGATGCTTAACTGTCGACTAGAGCGATGAATGGGCGCGCGGGCACAATGAACAATGAGTCCTAGTTCGTGAAATTGATTACGTCAAAACCGACAACTAACTCAAAGAGCGACGGAAAAATGCGGCGTCTAGCCAGCGCTCGAGAACGCCCATGTTTCCGGAGACACTAATGGAAATTAAATCACGTACGCCTCGTACATCATCTCGACAAAGCAGCCTGCATTGTTTGTGTTTTGTATCGACTGCTTGACTTTAGCGTTCCATTAAAACAACTAACATGAAGAAGTAGAGACAAGCAGGAGATTAATACAGTACCTTCAACATATTTGTCATTATTATCATCATCAATCATCACCATCATCGTCACCAACTACGACTAACATTCAATTAACACTGGTTTTATACAGGGACATCATTTTATTTTTACTTCAATTTTTATTGTACCTGAATTTCTGAATGTACTTCACTCCCACCCCTTCTACTAGTAAACTTCCAACCGTTCTCCACACAGAACCAAGACCAGGTATGCGGTCATAGTAAGTAGTGTACCTTATTTTATTTCAAGGAGTGCAGTTCGGTGGTTCCTTTGAACACCCACTTACAGATTTATGACTTCCTACATAATCACCTCTGACAATTCCATCCTGTCCCCTCGTCCCAACATTGCACAGTTGCCACAATCCTGGTGACCCTCGACGGCATTCTTGGAATTCGGAAAAGACGCGGCAACTCTGCCTCCACGTGGATTTGACGGGAGCCTGTCAATTCTTCTGAACGAGGGTTGTGATTGGTTACTGACAGGAGAAGACAATATTTCCGTCACAGTAAGGAAGACATTTATTTATGACATCCAGTTAGTAGGGGGTAGTAGAAGGTCTGTCGGCAAAGTCCTTTCTATGAAACTGCACTCCATGAAAAAAAAAATACAGTATACTGAGTTAGTGAGTATAGTACATTCCAGAAATATGTTCGCGTTTTCCAGTGGCGAAAGAGCTTTCAATATTGAATCATATTTTCGCACAGGTACTGTCGTCCGTTTGCCTACGTTGCATCCCGGTTTCCCCCACTCGCTTCTGTTCGCCCCTCTGTAGAGACTAGTGGCTGGACTTCTTAGCTCTTTTCTGAAAATATTAATATCTCTTAAGAATTGGAAGTCTACGTAATATTATACAACTGTTTAAAACAACTTAAATAAAAGGGCCTCGTTGAGTAATTAACTGTCAAGTGAGTTCCCCCCTTTCTACGACCCTGCTACATAACCACTTGGACGGACAGTAGATAGCATGTCTGAGTAATTTTATCTTTTCAGAGTGGACAGAAGTGAAGATTGAATTTACAGTAAGTAAGGTGCTCTTTTATAGAGTAGGTACAGAATTATTTGAACGTAAGCTACTAGTACGAAGCCGAAACTGATAATTGGAATTAGGTACAATAGTCTATAGTGCGATAATATCCATAAAAGAACTGAAGCCTGTATCGAAATAAAAGGCCAGCATTTTCAAAAATGTGTTTAAATGTCCATATTATGATTATTTTCAATTTAACTTCATCTCTATATTGTACGTTAATGTGCTGTAGTTAAAATAATATTATACATTGCATAATGAATACGTCCGAATGGAGAGCTCAATTCGTGAGTAAAAACACTCATTGTTAATACTGTACTGTATTTTGATTAAATAAAAACCTAATAAAAGTTATCAAACTGAAAATCCCGATATTTCCTATTTTACGTAAATGGGTGAACTACTTTTCTTCCCTCCTATACCTAGTAAAGTGATTTGTTTGTATTTTACGGCAATATCATCGAACTCCAGTCGTGGAAGGGGATAGCAAACATCGTTTCCGGTTCTCAATCTTTAATCCAAAGGTATAGCCAGGTTAATATTAGAAATGTTAATAAAATGATATCCCTGTAATTTCCCCCCCCCATTTGTTTAAATTAAATTTAATTGAAATAAATAGTTATTTGCATTGGGAAGTATATAGTAGCATACAGTTTATCTTTCCACGCTCGCGAAGGTCGAGTGGAAGCGACAGTACATGGCGCAGTAGTTTTCCACATGCGAGAGTGGAAAGATAAAATGTATGCATTATAAATATACAGTAATTATGATGCCAGAATAATATACTGGTTTAATCACTGTATATTGTAGACGTTATGGGGAGTCAAAAGTAGTACCAAACCGTCGCACAAGCCATCTGACGTAAGTCATTGTACGAATAAAAAATCAATGTAAGAAGTGAAACAACATAACTGGTGCCCAGGCGTGAAGGTGCACAACATAATCTTATTGTATCTTTAACATTCACAGATACTATGTTCTGTCAAATCTATACTAATAATAAATCTGTAGCCGAAATTTTTCTGGTAATTTTTGATTTTCCAAAAATAATTGGTCTTAACATATATAATTAATCACCTTGAAACCGAAAATCGCTTTTTTGAAATTTTTGTTTGTATGTCTGTCTGTCTGTCTGTCTGTCTGTCTGTCTGTCTGTCTGTCTGTCTGTCTGTCTATCTGTCTGTCTGTATGTTTGTTACCTTTTCACGCGATAATGGCTGAACGGATTTCGATGAAAATTGGAATATAAATTAAGTTCGTTGTAACTTAGATGTTAGGCTATATGGCATTCAAAATACATTATTTAAAAGGGGGTTATAAGGGGGCCTGAATTAAATAAATCGAAATATCTCGCTTATTATTGATTTTTATGAAAAATGTTACATAACAGAAAGATCTTTAAAAATCATTTCCGATAAGCTTTATTCTTTGAAAAATTTTTATAGGACTGATATTTAATGAGATAAATGAGTTTTTAAATTAAAATAACTGCCATCTAAGGCGGTGTATTGAAATAAAAAACAAATGACTTCGTCTATAAGGGGCCTTGGTCAACAACAATCGAAAGCTATGAATCATAGCCTACAGAAAATGTTTCTGTGTTTGTATGAAGCAATATCGGAAGCTAAATTAACCGATTTGTATAATTAATTATTATTTCACCATTGGAAAGTGTAGTTTCTCTAGATGGACATAATGCTATAATGTTATTACAGTAACTTCTGAGTGAATTGAGGACAGGTAAGATTAATATAGCTTCTTATGCACAGAAAACTTGATAGGCTATTCTGTGTGTTCGTTTCCTGTATTTCTTAAAATAATGTTTATCTCAAAGAATTAACGAACAACGAGAGTGTATTGATTTAGTATGCAGTAATAATATGTTAGCTTAGCATTTCATTATTTTATAATCCAAATTTTAACTATGCTCAATTGAATCGAGTTAAAATACATAAAATACATATGCATTAAATGCAATGCAAAAAATTTGGGTAATGAGCTAAGCAGATTATGTTTCCCTGTTGTAAAATAAAATTTGTTCCTCCTGAGATTCAAGAGCCCCCATAATAAATTGAAAACTTACTTATCGGGGTACATCCGTTATCAACACACTTTTTATATAATATAATATAATATAATATAATATAATATAATATAATATAATATAATATAATATAATATAATTTAAGTTATTTGAAGGGTTCAGAACCATAGTGGGCCAAGCGCCATTTACTGAATACGTAGAAAACAAGAGTTAAAATTAAGTTATTACCATAATTCAATGGAAACATATAACAAGTAAAATAAAGTATACACATTAAATGTAAATGATGTCAATGTTCATTGAACTATGGATGCATGTAATAAAAATTAAGAAACATATTAAAGGAATTGTCATTGCACCAAATGAGTGCTCTCTGGACCAAAATGATTCCATTTTAATTATTTAAATATAATTTAAATTAAGTAACATATTAAACGATTTATCCTTCTATCAAACACGAATATTCGCTGGATCAAATGTCCTATTTTAATTATGTAATTACTTTATATTTAATTCTAACGGGTGCAGCGGAGCGTACGGGTACGGCTAGTTAGAAATAAATTTATGCTACAGCCTACATCTATATAGTTATAGCTGAACCAACCTGAAGCAAGTTGTGGGCGGGAAGTTGAAGAAGGCGGACCGAGGAGCCGGCGTTGACACCAGGTCGTCACATTTCGGTTCCAGTGACGTTCTGGGTGGTGGGGGAGGTGGTGGCGTATACCTGCAAGCAATAGTAATTATTAACGCTATATTTATGTTGGTTTTCAATCATTGTGACAGAAACACAGGGTAGACCGCTCGAATGTAACTAATTTCAATTGTATGTGACTGGTAAACGGTTGAAGATAGAAACCTACAGTAACGTTTATATGAAAGGAAAACTCAACAAGTTTCGATATGCACATCACCATATCTCTACGTGAGCTCCAGCTGTCACTGTGACGGCATCGAGGCGATGAACGATTTCTTGCCAAGCACGTTGGAGCATGTCTTCTGGAATGCTCTCAATAGCCTCTATGATGCGCTCCCGAAGATCACGAAGGTCTCTAACTGGGGTGGCTTATACTTTAGGTTCGTTCCAACAACAGTCAGGAACCGTCCGTAACCATCGTGAGCATGCGCAGTACAGAAAAAGCGTTCCAACAAAATCCGAACCAGTCCTGAACCGGAAACATGTACAGATGCCTCAAACTAGCAAGCTGTCTCGTTCGCGCAGGCGCATAGAGTACTTCTCCCCTACCACTGTCCGCTTACTACTGTGCACTGTGGACTAGAACGGTACAGCTCAGTTCTAATAACAGTTGAGAATGCTGCATAGGGAGAGTACATCTTCAATACATTGTCAAGAGGTCAACTTTGCAAGTAATATGACTATGCCTGGGTATCGGAGCCTAGGTGGGCCCCCTCCGTTAGCTCTACTACTTCCCCTCTCCAGGCAGCTTCCTAGTTTGAGGCATCTGTACTGCAGTCGGGCGTTCCAACAAGCTTTTGACACGGGTTCGGAACGGTCAGAAATAGTCCGCGGATTGAGGCATGTACGGAAGAGTACGCAAGACGCGCATGCGCATAAGCTCACCAACGTCTCCTGGATACTGAAGAAAGACATGATCGACTGTTCACATCAAAGTGACAGTACAGACGAATAATAAAACTAGAGATTTAATTTAAATTTTCGCCAAAAAAAAGGGAATGGAAATTATTTGGGTATTGAAATAGTTAATTACAATTTCAACATGCAGCTTTGATTAAAAGTATAATAAATAACGTACATACATCAATAATTAAAAAAAAAAAGAACTATTTTTAGATGAGAGTCCCCCCGTACACGACATTGAATTAGCGGAATTCTTGCCTTCCATATTTTTCGTCATCTTTTTATACAAAATGATCGAAATTCTATTTTCTGCAATTATAATTAGCTGCGAAACGATAATAATAAGCATCCCGTTCTTAGCAAAGATGATCACAGTTATAGCATCTCTGGATTTAGTACATAACGATCCGCGAAAGCGTTCCAACACCGTCCAGTCCAGTTTCAATCCCATAGCAGATGCTCAACTAGCGCATGCGCATAAGATGGTACAGGAACCGTACAGATGCCTCAAACTAGCAAGCTGCCTCGTTCGCGCAGGCGCATAGAGCACTTCTCCCCTACCACTGTCCGCCTACTGCTGTGCACTGTGGGCTAGAACGGTACAGCTCAGTTCTAATAACAGTTGAGAAGGCTGCATAGGGAGGGTACATCTTGAATACATTGTCAAGCGGTCAACTTTTCAGATAATATGACTATACCTGGGTATCGGACCCTAGGTGGGCCCCCTCCGTTAGCTCTACTACTTCCCCTCTCCAGGCAGCTTCCTAGTTTGAGGCATCTGTACATGAACTGATCCAAGAACCGCTTGTTGGAACGAACCTATTATCTTTGACGTAGCCCCAGAGAAAGAGATCGAGCGGTGTTAAATCAGGATCAGCGCCGAGACGGTCTAGCATCGTATTGGCGAATTCCACTAATATGATTATTACTATGGCGACCATAAGACATCAAAATCATAAGGGCTCGAAATTTACGTGAATTAAGCGTAAATCATAATGTTTAGTATTATTTCAGACCATCATATATTTAATAACTACCTGGTTTGAGACAGAAAATTGTGTGGCTCAAGTTCAGCCATTGTTCCCGATCTCAAATCAGGCAGCGACTTTTCTTCTTTGTAGCACAGTTAAACGCCTGGACGTTTATTCCACGCCAACAATGTGTCAATGCACAGGATGTCAATTCATCAGGTACACCATAGACCAAAGCAGCAGATGCCAGTAATGAAGACATTTACTAGAGATGAACAAAACTAACTGCCGCTCTCGCTCGCTGTGTTCGTTGCATTTGTATTTCGAGTCTCGTCTCGTAACTCTCGTGCACTTCTAGTCTCGCTCATCATTCTCGAAATAGCATTTGGTCGGCGTGGAAAGATTTCGTAACTTTGAATAACATACATCATTGAAATAAATAACATTATAAATGTTTAAATGAGACAAAAAGACAAAACAGAACAGTATCTTAGTTATCAAAATGTTCTGGTTCTATTATATGATATTATATATGGTTATGTAAATAGAAAAAAAAATTCTCAAATAAATTTGCATAAAACATAACATTAATATATTTTTACTTTAGATTGCACACTTGATCTTAAACATATGAAAAGAAAATTCTTATCCTTTTAATAAGGGCCTAGTAATTAAATAAAGACTGGGGAATGGATTATTAAACACTGAAAGGTAGATATGATGTTTCAAATAGGCTACTTGATTGTTTATACATATGAATCGGTCGGAGCTAAAAGGAATTAAGTCAAAATATGAAGTTTTGGGTTATGCAACAATTTGAACAGATGTCATGCGCATCGAACGGAGGAAAAAGGAACTAAGACTTTTAAATATTCTTTCGTCTTCTATAATACAAAAATATAATTTTTGTGTTATTAGTGGAATGTTTTTTGCTTCTCCTGAAAAGTTGTGAAAAGTGACTTAATTCCTTTTAGCTCCGACTGATTCAAACAGTTGCCAAAGTAAATAAAAATTCAGTCAGGTATAAACAACTGTGGCGATTCAAGGCTGCTTGACTTCGGGACTTTGGGAGTGATCAATCTCGAGTCTCGGAACACTCACAAGCAGTCTTTACGTCAACGACGCGACGTAATACAACATTGTCGTGCGGGTTTTCGGCTTTGCGGGCGCTGTTAGTCTCGCTTTCTCGATCGTTGTTCATCTCTAACATTTACCATCGTTTCTTGTTTTATCAAATTCAGTTGTGATGAATTGCTTTATAACTTTTTCTTTGGTTGCCTTATTTCCATGCACTGTTCGTTTTTTCTTCAATATAGTCAAATATTACTTTTATATTGGACGTACTTTTTATGGTAGGATATCTCTTGAACAATGATTTATAGTTTGCCACTTTCCGTGGCGCTTTATGGTAATCATCATAAATTTGTTGAATCTTACTGTCAGAATATTGAGCTACAACGTAACTGAAGAATATTGCTGGGGAATCTTTTTAAGTGTATTGTAAATATTCATAAACTAAATATGTATGTCACTATTGTATTGATTGAGGCTGGTTGAGTGGAAGAGAAGGGCTTATGGCCTTAACTCTGCCAGCGAAAATAAAACATTCTATTCTATCTTTCGTAGAAATTAATAAATTATTTTATACAGAATTATTTCTACTTTCAATTGCGAATATTTTAAGTCCAAACAACTGCACGGCTTTACGAGTTATACAATATTGGTCTATCCTTATTGAAGAATACTTGTGCTTCAAGTAGTACTAGTGGGAAGAATATATTATATTCTTAACCCATTTGTTACGTGTGAACTTCTATGAAAGGTAGGGACAATACCATAGAAACTACCTATAGAAACTACAGAATATCCAGGGTTTGTTCTCCACTATTTAGAGGGATAATATTGGACAAAAAAATTGACGAGAGTGGTGCAATCCGACTAAAATATCTATCATAGTACTAGTAATCGGGTTGGGGACAACTAGCCACAGAGGCAACTCGCCACATAATTGAAATTCGTATCAAAGGCAATTAGCTACACATTAAAATTCAAGTCAATACTCAAATTCGCAACAATTTATAATATATTTCTATGGTAACACAAGACAAATCCAGAAGCTGTAAACTAATTCGGAACTATGACAGAAGAAATTCGCTTCACAAAATCGGAAAGAGACTCTGACAAATTAATATATCTTGGCTACATGTACACGAGACTTAGAGAAAATAAGAATGGAGTTGTTTGGCGCTGTGACATGCGTGGAGGGTGTAATGCAACAATCACGTTATCAGAAGATGGAAGCAGTGTCGTCAAAGAACCGTCTGAACACAAGAATCATTCTGTAGACTGGGGAAGGATTAAGGCAAAGTAATAAAATGTTTCAAGTTCAATCTATAGGATTTATCTTATAGATTGAACTTGAAACATTTTATTATATTAAATTAGATTTATCTGAAGACAAAATGAATTGTAAAATATTAAGGCAAAGGAATGTGTAGAGAACATGAAGGCAAGGGCGGAGACTTCCAACGTCTGTCATTATTCAAAATGAGTTACAGCGTATTGCAAGCGAAGCCAATGTAAATCTACCGAAGAAACCATCTATTAAAAAACTGTGCGCCGTGCCAGGAAGCTGCACCTACCACCTGAACCAAGGAACATTGACGAACTGAACGTTGTAGCCGACAGATACACTAAGACCGTACAAGGAGAAAGGTGGTTGTTGTATTTTGAACCGGAGGACAACGTGAAAGTTATCATATTTGCCACTAATTCACATTTAAATAAATTGTTACGGTCCAATTTTTGGATAATGGGCGGTGTGGCAAATTGTCTATCTGTGGCGAATTGTCCCTATTACCAATTTTCTGTGGCCAATTGTCCCAGTTACCAATTTTCTGTGGCCAATTGTCCGGAACCGCTAGTAATCGCACAAATAGAGAAACTGAATTCTAACAGAAGACAATATTGCAGAGATTTTTTAGACAAATCTTTGGAGATTCAATGACAACTGCTTAAAAATGCAGTAATATTTCAAGCTGTTGCTAGAAGCTGGAAGGATAGTGTATACATCAAGATCATTTAAGACTCCGTAACGTATTAACGTAATGCTAATTTTCATTATCATTGCTTTAACATTACAGGCTACAGAGTTTGTGAAGTTTGAGTCGTCTTACCTGCTGGCAGAGCCGCGCACGGGGTCCTTGTGCAGTCCTGCTAGTGAGCAAGGCGTGGGGAAGCCGGCAGGAGGAGCGTAGCTGGAGTATGAGCTGTATGGTCCCGCCGTCGAACCCGGGTACGGACACGGCGCTGCGAGGTGTGAACACGGCTTGAAGAGCCCGGGAGATCGAGGCTCCTGCTTGATGTTCGAACAGCCTCCTGCAGCACGAGGACAATCTGACAGTGACTTCCAAGGCGGTGGAAGGAGTAAGAGAATAGACACTTCAGTCTTCAGAGTATTGCTGAAGAGAACATACAACTGGAGGAAAGGGGATGGAGGCAGAGAGGAAGAAAGAGACCAGGAGAGACTAAGAAACAAAGAGAGAGCAAGGGAAATGAAGGAATAGGAAATGAAAGAGACAAAGAAAGAGAGTGAGATGGGAAGAAATAAAGAAAAAACCAGAGGCAAGAATAAATGAGGAATAAAAAAGAAAAACAGAATGGTAGAAAGAAACGATAAAAGACGCTGAAGAAGGAGAAAGAAATTAGATGGGAAATTAAAAACAGGAATCTAAGGAAAAATAAATTAGGAAAATAAAAAATAGACTAAGGAGAGGAAAATAAATAAAGAAAAGGAAAAAAGAAAGGAAAAATAAATTATTGAAGGGAAAATAGAATAATTAAGAAAGAGAAAATAAATGGAGAAAGAAAAAATAAAGAAAAATGATATAAAGAAGGGAAAAAGCAATTGAAAAGGGAAAACGAAATTGGGAAAGGATAAAGCAATTCAGATCCGTAGTGGGCCAGCGTCATGTATTAAAAACAGAGAAAACAAGGGTTAAAATTAAGTGAATATCATAATTTAATGAAACACATAGCAAGTAATATAAAGTATTCACATTAAATTTAATTATATGTCAATCTTCATTAAACTATGGTATTCATTTAACTTTAACTCTTGCTTTCTTCGTTTTTAATAAAATATGATGCTTGGCCCTCAATGGCTCCGAACCCTTCAACTGAGAAAGAAGAAAGGATAAAGCAATTGAGAAAGGGTAAAAAATTGAGAAATGTTAAAGCAATTGAGGAAAGTTAAAGCAATTGAGAAAGGGTAACGCAATTGAGAAAGTATAATGCAATTGAGAATGGGTACAACAATTGAGAAATAATAAAGCAATTGAGAAAGGGTAAAGCAATTGAGAAAGAATAAAGCAAATGAGAAAGGATAAAGCAAATGAGAATGGATAAAACAATTGAGAAAAGTTAAAGAAATTGAGAAAGAATAAAGCAATTGAGAAAGGATAAAGCAATTGAGATAGGGTAAAGCAAATGAGGATAAATCAATTGTGAAAGGGTATAGCAATTAAGAAAGGAGAGATAATTAAGAAAGAGAAAGTAAATCAAGAAAGAATAAATTGAGAAAGGAAACAAAATGAAAATGAAAGAAGAAATTAAAAATGGAAGAAAAATAAATTAAGAAGAAAGAAAATAAATTGAGAGAGGAGAAAGGTATTTGGACAAGAAAAGTGAAATGAGAAAATAAATAAATTATAAAAGGAAAAGGTAATTAAGAACTCAAAAAATTAAGGAAGTAAGAAATGAAGAATGGAAAGAAAGGAAATGTAAGAGAAGGGAAGAAAAGAAGAAAGGAGAACGAATAAATAATTAGAAAGTAAAATGTGACAACACGACGAAGTACAAAAAGGAAAGATAAAAAGGAAGGAAAGAAGGAAGGGAAAATAAGAGATAAAAGAAGTAGAAAGTAACAGAAAGGAAGACAGAACGGAAAACAGAAAGGTAGATTTAACATATAAAACAGTGAAATATAGACTAAGGTAATGACCATCCACACATTTTTAAATGTGACGATCGTTCCTTCACCTCATGATGCTCGGTGAACTGCACCAGGTCTAAGACGTTGTGCAGTCTTCACAGTCCACCACGGTGTTCCATGTTCAGGACCGATACCCGCGCTCTGCTGTGAGCAGTTTATTTACCTTCGGTGCAGATTTTTTTAATAAACGGTCTTCACCCCCTACAACCCTTCCGGTTTACACCCCCTATTCTCTGTCCAAACCCCTAATATTTACTGATCCCTGGGGCAGTTTGTTTGATGCTCGCCTACGCTCAGTACGTCCTATGCACAAGTGTGTGAAGATTGCAGCCGAAACACATCATATGTGCTCCGGGTCACAAGGGCCTCCTTGTCACAGATATTACATATTGTTTTTATGGTTATACAAACTCTCAGTATGTAAATACCTATTATTAAATGTTTAAAAATCCTAACCTTTCGTTAAAACTGTATAACAGTTAATTAACGCAGCTATATAGGCTTAAAATTACAATGGTACCATCATCATATATACCAGTGATGTCAAAACAAGCGCATTTTTCTGACCTTGACGTCGTGCGCGGGCATTAAGCGCTAAGTATTCTAGGAGGAATAAGCAGCCTGTTTGATTAAGAAAACAGTAGTGCACAAACTTCAAACGGAACGTGAAATTTTATGTCGTTATTTTTATATGGCTTCTTTCTGTTTGTTATTTTGTATATATTGTCTGTAAAACAAAAATACTAACACCTATTTCTTAGCCTAATATTGCAGTTGTGTTTTAAACGTTAATAACATAATAAAGAGTAAAGAAGGAATATTCACACACATTCCATAATAACTACAACTATACTGTACTAAGTGAATTAAACATAAAGAAAGTGTTATCCCAAAGAAATACACTGAACATGACATGATCAGGTTAAATTGACATTGATGGTATCTTTAGCCTTATAAAAGTAATCAAAACAATATTATAGTACAAAGCAAAGTTGCCTAGGTATATGTTTTAACTATAACTAATATTACATAATAAAACTCTTATCGCATTATGCTTTTAGGTGATATTGGTGCGCAACTTTCTGTTATCAGAATATTCAATTATCTCGAAATCTGCTGAAGCTATAGAGCTGAAGTTTTACCAACACATAGGCACATATCTTTTGTTTGTGATGTAACAGTATTTGCTTTGTTAATTCATTTCCTTACAAACATTTTTCATGCGAATATTTTCAAACATTTTAATACACTATCTTCAGTAATACGTATTTACGATATTTTAGATTTACGAAAACATTGTTTTAGTACCTGTAAGGCTACTAAACAAACATATCTCAAAATTTCACTTTTCTGTAAAAAAAAGTTGAGAAAATATTCCTTTTGACTAAAAAAGCAAACTTGTGAAAAATAAACATTAAAATTAAAACTTACATTCTTATAATACACTTACACTTCTCAGACAAATCTGAAAATTAACATGGATACAGTTTTAATAAGTTCTCTTCCCTTTATCCATTGAATCAGTGCTGGCCATCCCTGAATATAGCTCGACCAAGCGGCATATACTACCTCTTTCGTCTGCCTCTTTCCTTTCCGCTATAAAGTACTCAGGCTCTCCTGGGCTCTAAAGCGCGCGCTTGCTCCTATGGGCATCAGTTGACATCACTGATATATATACTGTACTTTAAGATACTGAACTTTTTGGTTATTCCGTTATCAATCAGAGTTCTGAAATAATGGGCCTAATACTACAAGGTGGTCATTTTAGAAGAGGGAAGGAAGAGATAAGTAACGGGAAAATAAGAAGGGGAGCTAAAAAAGGAAAGATGAGCAGGATGAGAAAAAGGTGAGGGAAACAAGGAAAAGAATAGATGGGGAGAAAAGGTAAAGGGAGAATGAAAAGAATATGAGAAGAAATAAAAACAATAAAGAAGGAGAAGATTAGGAGGAAAACAAAGAAGATACGAAAATGAGGGGGAAAGAAGAGAAGATGAAGAAAACAAGAAAAGGGAATGAAGAAGGAAGAGAAAAGAAAGGAGAATTGAAAAATGATGAAGGGAAAAAGAGAATATGCGAAGAAAGTGATGAAGAAAGAATGGAAAATCAAGGGACGAAAAGAAAGAAGATGATATCGAAGAAAAGAGGATGCGGAAGAAAATTAGAAGAAAACGAGAAGTAAAATAGGCCTAATGGAAACATTTTCATGGTTTTCCACTTCTCTATTATCACAAAAACATTTCCATAGTAAACATTTCCAGGGTTTTTATTTTTATATTATTGCAAAAACATTTCCATTGTTTTTATTTTCCTATTATCGCAAAAATCTTTATGTTTTTTTTTATTTCTCAATTATAATGAAAACATTTCCAAGTTTTATTACTTCTCTGTTATCACAAAAATATTTCTACTGTTTTTATTTCTCAATTATCCATGGTTTTTATTTCTCATTTATGTTAAAACATTTCCACGGTTTTTATTTCTCTATTATCGCAAAAAAATTTCCAGGGTTTTTATTTTTATATTATCGCAAACACGTCTCTATGGTTTTTATTTCTCTATTACTGCAAAAACATTTCCATGGTTTCTATTTCTTTAGTACAGCAAAAACATGTTTACGGTGTTTATTTCTCTATTATCGCAAACACATTTCCATGGTTTTTATTTCCCTATTATCGCAAAAATACTTCCATGGTTTTTATTTCTCTGTTATCGTAAAAACATTTCCATGGTTTTTATTTCTATATTATCGCAAAAACATTTCCATGGTTTTCATTTCTCTGTTATCGCAAAAACATTTCCATGTTTTTTTATTTCTCTGTTATCGCAAAAACGTTGTCATGGTTTTTATTTGACTGCTATCGTAAGAGCATTTCCATTGTTTTTATTTCTCTATTATCGCAGTCACATTTCCATGGTTTTTATTTCTCTATTATCGCAAAAACATTTCCACGGTTTTCATTTCTCTGTTATCGCAAAAACGTTGTCAAGGTTTTTATTTGACTGTTATCGTAAGAACATTTCCATGCTTTTTATTTCCCTATTGCAAAAATATTTCCATATTTTATATTCTTCCATTACTGCAAAAACATGTACATAGTTTTTATTTCTCTATTACCGCAAAAACATTTTCATGGATTTTATCTCTCTCTGCAAAAACATGGTTTTTATTTCTCTATTATCCCAGATACATATCCATTTCTTTATTTCTTTATTACAGCAAAAACATCTTCATGGTCTTTATTCCTCTATTAACGCAAAAACATTTCCTTGCGTTTTATTGTTCTATTATTGCAAAAACATTTGCATGATTTTTATTTCTCTATTACACTATTGCAAAAATATTTCCATGGTTTTTATTTCTCTATTATTGCAAAACCATTTCTGTGGTTTTTATTTCTCTATTACTGCAAAAAATATTTCCATGTTTTTATTTCTTTATTACAGCAAAAAGATGTTCATGGTGTTTATTCCTCTATAATTGCAAAAATATTTCCATGGTTTTTATTTCTCTATTATCGCAAAAACATTTTCATGGCTTTTATCTCTCTCTGCAAAAACATGTTTTTTTTTTCTCTATTATCGCAAAAACTTTTCCAAGGTTTTTATTTCTCTGTTATCGCAATTACGTTTTCATGGTTTTTATTTGACTGCTATCGTAAGAACATTTCTATCCTTTTTATTTCTCTATCGCAAACATATTTCCACATTTTTCATTCCTCCATTACTGCAAAAATATTTGCATAGTCTTTATTTCTCTATTATCGCAAAAACATTTTCATGGGTTTTATCTCTCTCTGCAAAAACATGGTTTTTATTTCTCTATTATCGCAAAAACATTTTCATGGCTTTTATCTCTCTCTGCAAAAACATGGTTTTTATTTCTCTATTATCGCAAAAACATTTTCATGGCTTTTATCTCTCTCTGCAAAAACATGGTTTTTATTTCTCTATTATCGCAAAAACATTTTCATGGCTTTTATCTCTCTCTGCAAAAACATGGTTTTTATTTCTCTATTATCGCAAAAACATTTCCACGGTTTTTATTTCTCTATTATCGCAAAAACATTTCCATGATTTTTATTTCCTTATTATCGCAAAAACATTTCCATGGTTTTTATTTCTCTATTATTGCAAAAACATTTCCATGGTTTTTATTTCTCTATTATCGCAAAAACATTTCCATTCTTTTTATTTTGTCTATTACTGCAAAAACATTTCCATGATTTTTATTTCTTTATTACAGCAAAAACATTTCCATTGTTTTTATTTCTCTATTATCGCAAAAACATGTTCATGGTCTTTATTAGTGTATTAACGCAAAAGCATTTCCATGCTTTTTATTTTTCTATTATTGCAAAAACATTTGCATGATTTTTATGTCTCCATTAGACTATTGCAAAAATATTTCCATGGTTTTTATTTCTCTATTATTGCAAAACCATATCTGTGGTTTTTATTTCTCTATTACTGCAAAAACATTTCCATGTTATTATTTCTTTATTACAGCAAAAACATGTTCATGGTGTTTATTCTTCTATTATTGCAAAAACATTTCCATTGTTTTTATTTCTCTATTATCGCAAAAACATTTTCATGGCTTTTATCTATCTCTGCAAAAACATGGACTTTATTTCTCTATTATCGCAAAAACTTTTCCATGGTTTTTATTTCTCTATTCTTTCCATTCTTTTTATTTTGTCTGTTATTGCAAAAACATTTCCATGATTTTTATTTCTCTATTACAGCAAAAACATTTCCATTGTTTTTATTTCTCTATTATCGCAAAAACATGTTCATGGTCTTTATTCCTCTATTATCGCAAAAACATTTCCATGGTTTTTATTTCTCTGTTATCCCAAAAACATTTCCATGGTTTTTATTTCTCTATTATCGCAAAAACATTTCCATGGTTTTTATTTCTCTATCATCGCGAAAACATTTCCATGGTTTTTTTCCTCTATTATCGCAAAAACATTTTCAGGGTTTTTATTTCTCTATTATCGCAAAAACATTTCCATGCTTTTTATTTCTCTATTATTGCAAAAATATATGGTTTTTATTTCTCTATTACAGCAAAAACATTTCCATGCTTTTTATTTATCTTATCGCAAAAACATTTCCATGGGTTTTATTTCTCTATTATCGCAAAAACATTTCCATACTTTTTATTTCTCTCTTATCGCAAAAACATGTGCATGGTTTTTATTTCTCTATTATCGCGAAAACATTTCCATGCTTTTTATTTCCCTCTTATCGCAAAGACGTTATCATTGTTTTTGTCTGCTATTGTAAAAACATTTCCATGCTTCTTATTTCTCTATCGCAAAAATATTTCCATATTTTTTATTCGTCCATTACTGGAAAAACTTTGCATAGTTTTTATTTATCTATTATCGCAAAACCATTTTCATGGCTTTTATTTCTCTCTCTCTCTCTGCAAAAACATGGTTTTTATTTCTCTATTATCGCAGAAAAATATCAATTTATTTATTTCTCTATTATCGCAAAAAAAAATATCAATTTATTTATTTCTCTATTATCGCAAAAAAAATTTCCATGATTTTTATTTCTCTATTATTGCAAAAACATTTCCATGGTTTTTATTTCTCTATTACAGCAATAACATGTTTATGGTGTTTATTCATCTATTACTGCAGAAACATTTCCATAGTTTTTATTTCTCTATTATCGCAAAAACATTTCCATGAATTTTATTTCTCTATTATTGCAAAAACTTTTTTGTGGTTGTTATTTTGTCTGCTATCGTAAAAACTTTTCCATGCTTTTATTTCTCTATCGCGAAAATATTTCCATATTTTATATTCCTCTATTACTGCAAAAACATTTCAATACTTTTTATTTCTCTATTATCACAAAAAACATCTCTCTCTCTCTCTCTCTCTTTCTGCAAGAACATGGTTTTTATTTCTCTATTATCGCAGAAACATTTGCATAGTTTTTATTTCTTTATTAGGCCTATTGCAAAAAAAAAAAAAAAAAAAAGCATTTCTATAGTTTCCATTTTTCTAGCAATGCAAAACATATTTTGGTTGAGTTACCTAAATTATGGAAGAAAAATTCAGACTAACAAAAACTGAACATTTCAGAATCATAATGAATAATGAAACGCAGAGTGACAGTGGAATAATGGAAGATATCTGAAACAAAATCTCAGGTACATACGACTCTGCCAGCTGTAACCACTAGTGTCATTTGGATGATTATTAAGCAACCGTAAAATTGTGTGATAGTGTGATGAGACCGAAGACTCGTAAAGTAATTAGGCCCTATCTGTTTGTCGTCTTACATTTGGGGAAACCTTCGGGAAGGAAAGAATCTCTGGCAGCTAAAGATCATCTTATGTATTATTATAACGGCTGAATTGAGTTTCTGGTTGTCTTGTGGGGGTAAAAGATTACATGACATCACACACAGGAGAACCACTCCCCATTCTTTAGGAAGGAAGACAAGTCCCTACTCGAACTCGGGTCCTCCCAGGGTCATGTGTACTTGACATGTATAGTAAATAATTAAGCGTGGATCTGGATGTTCGACTTGGGAGCTGCTCCTTGAGCAAGGCAAACAATGCTGATTTTAATTTCCAACTCGCTTTGTATGTGTGAACGCGTCTTCTCGCGAGCTCGCAGCGACGAGCCTGCAAATATTTGCACGCCCGCTATTGCTCCCCGCCCCCAATTTGCTGATATCGTGTACACAATCATATTACGCCGCGCCCCCGGCTGCCCTGCCTCTAATAACATAAGAGCAACTGCCTGAGCTGAGCAAACTGTGTACAATCATTTTTATTTGTGATGGGAGGGCACTTACAAGGCTCCGCTCTCACATTCCAGAAAATCAAGTTTGAGGCTTTCTGTATGCCGATCGAAGAGTTAACAGAAATATCTAACATATTATCAGACTTTTTACGTATATGAAGCAGACTATCGGTCCAGGTTTGGACTTGCAAGGCCGCTGTCTGCATGGTTTGTAATATTCTGCTAAGAACATCGCCTCACAATTAGTTCATTAACGTCTTGTTTCCAATCCCCGCGCAATTGTCTGCATAAAAATTGTGGTGGATATAATAGCACATTTACTCTGAATATGTATCAGTTTCCACTGCATTATTAAGGAGAGTGATAGACTCCTAGACAAAGTTGGTGATGACTCTGACAGCAGTGGCGTTAATTGAGACGGAGCTGGTGTGCAAGAAGGCTCTGGCGGAGAAAGAGTATGCTCTGATGAAGAAGTACATGGAGACCGCTCTGGCGGTGAAGGAAACGGAAACGCCTCTGTTGGAAAAGGAAATGGCACAGATTGAGAAAGAGTGCTCCGGTACACAACTACACGGCAGAGGAGGAGACGGTGGTGATCCTGGCAGAGAAAGAACGGAGACCGCCCTGTTGGGAAAAGGAGTCTGCCCTGTTGTGGGAGGAGATGAAATCTGGTCTTGCGGGAGAGGAGACGAAGAATGCCCTGGCGGGAGAGAAGACGGAGAATGTCCTGACGAGAAAGGAGACGGAATCTGCCCTGGCGAGAGAGGAGACAGAATACCCTGGCGGGAAATGAGAATTCGTTCATAGCGGAAGAAGAAACGGAGTTCTGCCCTGGTGGAGAGCAGACGGAGTCTACCCTGATGGGATAGGAGACGGAGGATATCCTGGCGATAAAGGAGAATTCGTTCATGGTGGAAGAGGAGACGGAGTTCTGCTCTGGCAGTAGAGGAGACGGAGTCTGTCCTGATGGAATAGTAGACGGAGAATATAATAGCGAGAAAGAAGGATTCGGTCATAGCGGAAGAGGAGACGGAGTTCTGCTCTGGTGGGTGAGGAGACGGAGTCTGTCCTGATGGGATAGGAGACGGAGAATACCCTAAAGAGAAAAGAGGATTCGGTCTTAGCGGAAGAGGAGACGGAGTTCTGCTCTGGTGGGTGAGGAGACGGAGTCTGTCCTGATGGGATAGGAGACGGAGAATACCCTAAAGAGAAAAGAGGATTCGGTCATAGCGGAAGAGGAGACGGAGTTCTGCCTTGGCAGGAGAGGAGACGGAGTCTGTCCTGATGGGATAGGAGACGGAGAATACCCTAGCGAGAAAGAAGAATTCGGTCATAGCGGAAGAGGACACGGAGTTCTGCTCTGGCGGGAGAGGAGACGGTGTCTGTCCTGATGGGATAGGAGACGGGAAATACCCTACCGAGAAAGGAGGATTCGGTCATAGCGGAAGAGGAGACGGAGTTCTGCCTTGACAGGAGAGGAGACGGTGTCTTTCCTGATGGGATAGGAGACTGAGAATACCCTAGCGAGAAAGAAGGATTCGGTCATAGCGGAAGAGGAGACGAAGTTCTGCCCTGGCAAGTTAGGAATGAAGTTTGCCATGGTGGGAGAGAAGAAGGACTCGGTCCTGGCGGGAGAGGAGACGGAGTCTGCACTTGCAGGAGAGGAGACACAGTCCTGGCGGGAACGCAGGCGAAGACGACCCTGACGGGAAAGCAGACGGAGACGGTTCTGGTGGGAAAGCAGACGGAGACAGTTCTGGTGGAGAGAAAACAGACGGAGACAGTTCTGGTGGAGAGAAAGCAGGTGGAGACGGCCTGACAGGAAAGAAGACGGAGACGGTTCTGGTGGGAAAGCTGACGTAGATAGTTCTGTTGGAGGGAAAACAGACGGAGACAGTTCTGGTGGAGGAAAAACAGACGGAGACGGGAGAGAAAACAGACGGAGACAGTTTTGGTGGAGGGAAAGCAGGCGGAGACGGTTCTGGCAGGAAAGGAAGCGGAGAAGGCCATGGCAGGAAAGGAAGCGGAGACGGCCATGGCGGGAAAGCAGACGGAGACGGCCCTCGTGAGAAAATAGACGGAGACGGCTCCGGCAGTGAACAAAATGAAGACTGAACCAAGAGCGGACGGTAACGGAATACGAAACAGGATCCGTCGCTGACTGAAGAGTGGAGAAAGAGACTGTGATTAAAGAGGAGGATAAGTAGCCTGCAGTGACTAAGAATGAGAGAGATGGCGGTGACTGTGAACGCGGAAGTATCGACTAAGGAGACAACTACTGACAAAGACAACTAGAAAAGTGACTAAAGAGACAGCAAAGACTAGGAATAGGGTGGAGACAGCTCCAACTATAAAAAGAGAAGTTTTTTTGTCGTGAGGTCAGGTACGCGTCACCTGTTACCAGAGCCCCGCGCTCATCTCGTGCTCAGCGTGCAGTCCGTCGTCTACATTATGTCGACGCGGCGCCCCCTGTGCGCGTCGTGGGGCTTTTTAATAACGCACTGCAGCGAAGACGAACTAGCTCACATCGTGCTCAATGCAATTCCAGTAGCATGTGTGCAACTGAATAACAACGTTCAAACACTGATCGGAGAGCTAAAACGTGATTTTGTATTAATGTGTAGACCTATGTGAACTGATATAAGTAAAAATATTAGACAGGGTCGAGAAATATATGATCCGGCAGAATGATCTCCCCGATTTTAACATGAATAACAAAAGCAACATAGATCCTATTCAAAATTTTATTTTATCATCTTACAGAAGAATGTTTGCCATTTTGACATCACTTTGTTTTAAAGATATCATCCAAATGCTTGCCCTCACGAGCTATACATTCCTCAAACAAAGCGACTGTGCGTCCCTACCCAAAAAAGTATTCCAAATTGTGCAACAGCACTCCAAACAATACTAGGCCTATATAATATTGTATTGCATTCATTTACATCCCATGGTATTCGTACATCGCTTCACAGCTAGAATATGTAGGCTGCCCAGACGTCCTCTTTTGTCCGGACATGTCCTCCTTTTTAGTCCTTTGTCCGGGGTCCGGGCGGATTTTTTAAAAATCAAGAAATGTCCTCATTTTCGTAACTTATATACCTGATATTTTGAAATTATCTCATTTGATGCCTTGTTCAAGTAATTTGCCTGTAGGTGGCAGCAGCATCGACGGAATATATTGCTTGCCAACGGTCAGAACTCTCTTTGCTCCTGCTTGTTATATTCGTTGCTCACAGGTAGCTAGTAAATACAGAGATCGAGGTGCGAATGCAAGTCTAAATCGAACCCCTACAGCCAAAGCTGCGCAGAAGTTTAGAGTACGGACAAATTAAAGCTTGCGTCCGTCGCCATGTTTTGGGGAAAGCGCCGGCTAACAGAAGGCTGTGCTATGCAATGTTGAATGTTTAATTCATATGTTTGTGTATCTTATAAATTAATCTGAATAGATAAATGAAAAAATCCTATTAATATTTAAAACAACCATGTTATGGACATAATCAAGCTTACAGTAGTTACGTTAGTTTAACAAGAACAAAAGAAGACTGGAACAATTTGATACTGTAACCAAAGACGTTGTATAGTTATTTGACAACGTATATAGCGAACAGAAATACAAATGCATATTGTAGTAATAGTTCAGATTAAAAGAAAATTATCGGAATTAAATATTATTAACAAAACTCTGCCAGCTATGTAAGGCCTAAGTTATATTGTAAACACAGCTTTGCTTCCATGCGAACGAGAAACGAACAATTATTATTTATCTGCTTTCATTTCACATAATAGACACCTGTAAAATAAAAACAAGTACATAATATTTAGTTTGAAATATAAGTAGGCCTACCATACATTAGCTTATTATCAGAGCTATAGTAGGAAATAAACGTCACATGCATGAATCAGTCATATATGGCTAATAAAACTACTCAAGTGTAGTTTACAGAACATCTTGCCTATTGATTCATTATTATTATTATTATTATTATTATTATTATTATTATTATTAGGCCTATTATTATTATCATTATTATTATTATTATTATTATTATTATTATTATTATTGATTTCGTTAAATGTTGTCTTTGAACTTGGTTTTGTGTAAAATCGTGTTGTACTGGTAACTTTAAGCTATGTGGTGACACCTGCTCTTTATGTAGTATTTTCTTTTAGTTGGTTATTTAACGACGCTGTATCAACTATTAGATTATTTAGAATTGATGGCATTGATGATAGTAAGATGGTATTTCGCGAGATGAGGCCACGGATTCGCCATAGATTACCTGACATTAGCCTTACGGTTAAGGAAAAAAAACTCAACCAGGTAATCAACACAAGCGGGAATCGAACCCGCGCCCGAGCACAACATCAGATCGGCAGGCCTTAGTCGACTGAGCTACGCTGGCAACTCATCATGTAAGCCTACTTCTATGGTCAGTTTAATAAGTTTAAAATGTGATTCTCGGGGGGAATCTGGGAACCCATTTTCTAAAATATGTTCCTATAGTTGTAGAAAGATTGTATAAGTGTTCTACTGTTATCACATTGTTTTTCACACGATGTAAGAGAGGCCCTTGGATGGTAATCTGCCATATTCTCTCTCAACATCTGTATAGTCGCTCTTTCACTTAAGAGGCATATTTCTATAATCTCAAATGATGATATGATAAGACTCCGATTATTCTTTCATTAAAGAAAAAGAAAAGAGATTTTGTTTACTGCTAATATGTATTATAAATTGAATCTCTAGATTTATTACACCATATTTTCTTAATGTTAACAACAAAGCCAGCAATGCAAACAACCACATTTTCACAATATTGTCATCGAGAATGATGTAAGAATGAGGGAACTGCAATGAATGTCTGCAGTTGAAAGTTCTAAAGAGTAATATCGCCTCTGATTCTCAAAACACTGAGGATTAATATTAAAATGCGTTATGTGTTTGGAAAATACCATTGAGTATATAGCCATCTTTTTAGCGGACATCCCCCTCTTTGTAATATAACTTAAATAAGTTAATTACATATTTTCTAACGTATATAAAATAACATAAGTAAAAACATCCCATGTTTTCGGTCATTGGAAAAAGAAATAAACTAATAAGTCTATTTATGAGCAATACAAAGCTTTTATATTTAAAGCAAAGCTTAGTTACAGAATTTATATTTACTTATTATACGTTAGAAAACACAGTGCAGTTGGATGACCGCTGAGAAAACGCCTATATACCCAATGGTATTTTCTAAACTCCGAATGATTTATAGAAACAATCATTTGTGCTCCCCAAACATGGCGTCGCGCGAACCTGCGCGAGAGGTTTCAAATTTGTACACGACACCAGCGCCAGTTGTGTGTCTACATATATAACTACAACGTCTTTGGTCTAAATAGATATTTTCTGTACTCTTTAATTAATTATAGTGTCCACACCTGTGCAGTAACGGCTAGCGCGTCTGGTCGCAAAACGAGGTGGCCCGGGTTCGATTCCCGGTTGGGGCAAGTTACCTGGTTGAGATTTTTTTCGGGGTTTTCCCTCAACTCAATATGAGCAAATGCTGGGTAACTATCGGTGCTGGACCCCGGTCTCATTTCACCGGCATTATCTCCTTCATCTCATTCAGACGCTAAATAACCTAAGACGTTGATAAAATAACCTACTAAAAATAATTATAGTTACCGTGACTTTAGTATGTACCTAACTGTAAAATCATTATTATTAAGTTTTTTCGTAATTATTTTGTAATAAAATAGATATTAACATACGTTTAAGCATGATATAAGCCTAAATCTGTACTATAAATATTTTGAAACAAAATAGATATTGACGTAATTTAAAGTATAACATAGGTCCAAGGCTAAATCTAAGTACATATTTTCTGTCCTCTTTCTCCGAACAATGTTCTCCGTTTTAAGCTTTGTGTCCTCTTTTTTATCGATGCGAATCTGGTCACCCTAAGAATATGGACCATGCCAAACGAAAAAAAAAAAAAAAATCTTAATACTACTACAAAGTCTTAATTATAGTCATAGTCTAGTTGAAATATTTTTATTGCGTTATTTTACGACGCTGTATCAACATCTAGGTTATTTAGCGTCTGAATGAAATGAAGGTGATAATGCCGGTGAAATGAGTCCGGGGTCCAGCACCGAAAGTTACCTAGCATTTGCTCGTATTGGATTGAGGGAAAACCCCGGAAAAATCCTCAACCAGGTAACTTGCCCCGACCGGGATTCGAACCCGGGCCACCTAGTTTCGCGGCCAGACGCGCTGACCGTTACTCCACAGGTTTGGACGTTGAAATATATACAGAAGAGTTTTACAATAGGCCTATAGCCTACTAGTACAACACAAAGTTTTAGTATCAATATTTAATATAAGACAAATATTCATGAAGCGTTGCTGAATGTCATGAATTCACCTACAGGATAGAAGGCGTGAGAAATTAGGTACTTCTTTAATTTGGCCCTGCAGCGGTCTTTGAGGGCTGTCCTTCCTTAAGGAGATTCAAGAATAATTTAAAGAGTTGTGTATAAAGTGAAAATTAAAATTAAGGTGACATTCAACATTTAATTTTTTAAGGTGACATGTATTTATCTAGCCTGACGAGTTTACTTCCTTGGTTTGAATTGTAAATTATTTAAAAATAGCGTGTAAGAGGGCCTTAGACTAGAAATGTTTAGTTTAAATGTAGTTCTGTTTATAAGTATGCATAAGAATGCAATTATTTGACTTATTTTGAACTGCTGTATCAGTGAAGCGAGGTGAGTCAGTGAAGTTATGGTTTTACAGTGCAGTGAACAGTTCCGATCAGTGATAATTTATAGCGTCAACGAAATGTGTTACAGAGTGTCAGTGAAATGTGTGCTAAAGTGTCAGTGAAATGCGTCATAGTGCCACTACAGGGAATGAGATGAGAGTAAAGTGAAAGACTATTGAAATTTATGTAGGACCTATACATAATTATGTAGGTTGTGTTGTAAAATTAGGTGTTTTATTTTATGTTTTATTATTATTGTGTTAAATTGTATTGTGTATTCTTATTGTATTGTGTATAAAATTGTATATGTGTTGTAAATTGTATTATGTATTGTAAATTTTATTGTGTATTGCTTATCATTTTAACTGTGTATTGTTAATATTGTATATACCACTGCCACCGGGTGCTTGCCCACTTGCAGTGTAAATAAATACATACATACATAATCTTATGTTTTGAGTTTGATTTTTTATATCCATAGGGTAAAAAAGGTAAAGGTAAAGGTATCCCCGTCACATGCCATGAAGGCACTTGGGGGGCATGGAGGCAGAGCCCCATGCTTTCCATGACCTCGGCACTAGAATGAGGTGGTGTGGTCGGCACCACGCTCTGACCGCCTTTTACCCCCGGGAAAGACCCGGTACTCAATTTTATAGGAGGCTGAGTGAACCTCGGGGCCCACCTAGGATCGAACCCCGGACCTTCCAGTCCGTAGCCAGCTGCTCTACCAACTGAGCTACCCGGGTGGCTATTAAAAATGTTTACTTCCATATAACGCACTCCTATTTGATAGCAACTGATGAATTAATTACATACGAGGAAGATTAACACGCTCGCTGTGGGGACGTCGCTGATGTATTTCTCGAGGGTTTTCTGGGGACCGATATGGAATGTTTTGTTTGTTGGCGCAGCGCAACAAATGAAAATCAGCTTAGTCATTACTGAGCACAACAACATTGCCTGGAACATTTTCCAATATGGTCTCGCGAGCGTCTTGGCCATGGGTGGGCAACTCGTGCTCTCAAATTGTGAACACAACCTCAGTGCAGGTAGAACGGACTCTGTATCTGTATGCGGTTCTTACAAGAAGCAAGTTTGCTCGCGTCTGCAGCAAGTGGCGGCTCGTTTTAATTGAGAAACAATATAATTCCTAGATCATTTCTCTTTAGTGATGAGTCGAAAGAGAAAGATTGTTTTTTATTAAGAAGAGAGGTAAAGCTTATATTATGTTATATTACACTTTCTTACGCATGACATGTTATGTTACAAATAAACACAGTGAAGGTTTTAGTAAAGAAATACTGTCTAGATCTGCTTTAGAATAGCTAAAGATAAAAATGGGATATCAACAAGATGAGACTGATATCAAATATCGTTAGCACGTTGTGCGTGCGAGTTACAGAATTGCACGACACATGATCAACTAGCTAAGAGCATTTATGGATAAATTTGGAATGTGACAGTATCATGTAGAACATAGACAACTTCATTTTCCTTGACTATAAACTATCTTGAAGAGTGAAGCCCTACTTCAAACCCTACAGCAGAATTCACTGGTAAGTTTGGAGAAACAGTAACAATTGACAAGGAATCAAGATTTTTCTGAAATCTTTTTGGCTTACAGCCGATAGAAGATTCTGAAAGTTTATATATAGCATGAATTGATAAATCTACAGAACAGCACGCCACTCAGGTTCCAGCGAAATCAGGAATCGAACTGTTCATAATGCTGCCTAAGTCAGAATTTCTAAATATACGAGTACTCTTTGCTTCGATATATATACTTTAAGTTATGTGCTTGAGTCAGAGTTTAATACAAGAAAGAAGTGTTAGAAGTAAGTTTATTTCATCTGCAGTGACATGTAAAAAATACTTCCTTGAATTTGCGATTGTTTGCGAATACTCTTTAATGTATAAAACTTGTAAATTCTCGCGTTCTATGTTTCAAATAGGACATAATAAAAATATTAACATGTAGTGTAATAAGAAATAAGTGTTGCAGTTATGTTTGTTGTATCTTGAAAAAGTTGTATTCAGTTCGTGTTTCCAGTACTAAACTAATTTACAAAACTAGGAAATAATATAATTTTGTTATGTGTGTTTAGGTGCAGTCTGTCTAAAATTACTATAATTATTGTACCATACGTCATTCTGAAATTCAAATCATGGAGTAGATATCACGACCATCTGCATGAGCCGCCAGAGCGCACCGTGGCAGTGAACTGCTTTTGCAGCGAAACTACAAACAACTTGTAACTGCTGCGGCTGGCTCCGTCTGTCTTTCTCTCTTTCAAGGTTTTTTAGCACTTTGTGAGCACGAGTTGCCCATCCATAGTCTTGGCGGTTGAGCCAGTCACGTTACCGAAGTTCCTGAACCTCCACAACTGTCACAGCAGAGATGATGATGTCAGAAGACTAACGAAACATACTTTCCATGATGAATACAAACATTTGTTCTCTGATGTCTTAACTTAGAGACAATATACGGATACGTAGCCTACAGTGTGCGTAATCTTGTAGTGAAATAGTTTTGCCAGTCTTATTTCATTCATTTGCAACTCTTAAAATCCTGCTCGCGCTTGTACTACGTTGTACTAGTCTATCATCAAGTAATTTATCCCTGATTGTAAGTTAAACGGAGAAAAGTATAATAATATATCGTTATGAAATTATGGAATAACTAACCTGGTGGCGCCGCGTGGTGGTGGCTCTGGAATTCCGGGACGTACTGCTCGCTGTCATCAGTCTCACAGCTGCTACCTGCAATAATACGTCACAATAAGTAGAGTGCAACAACGATCCAATTAATGCGACACTACTTGGCGAGGGAAGCAGAGATCTTCCTTCAAGACCTAGAATAATGGAAATGTTGGCAAACTCAATCTGGATATTTATAAAATATTAACTGAACATTAAATGTATGTTTGGCAATTCCTACCACAAGAGTTCTGATATAGTATTATCACAGTCTAGTATATACAGTCACGAAGCTCAATACGTAATAAATATGCATCCATAGATAGATACTAACCACTAGGATCGCTGCTGTCGCCTCATTACAGACAATACGAAATAGTACCCGCACAGTCTATTGTTCCTAGCACCCACACAACTCAAGCTTCATGACCGTATTTACTAGACTGTGATATTATTTTTAACCTACGTTCGTCGCTGTTCCCGCTAAACACGAGACATAAACTCGGTAGAAAACTGTTTAATTTTATCGCGTCCCTAGCATTTGTTTAATTTTATCGCGTCCCTAGCATTTGTTTCTTTGTTTGCCAACATTTCAAACTGCGCTGGTCTGGACGTCAAAAAACAGAAAATTACAAACCACTCCAGTCGATGCACAGCAGTTTCAAATATGAGTCGCATTGGCATTCAAGAACAAGAATTAATAAAAATCACTGGTCATACCTATGCATCTTCCATGAAATCCTATTTACAAATAAATGAAGAGCATCATTCGGAAATCCTGAATAAGTTGAGGAATAAACCATGTAGGTCTATGTACATCAACGAGTTCCACTTCTTTCAAGCACACGTCTAATATAAAACACTAACACCAACCACTAAAATATTCAAATTTGAAAATTGTACTTTCAATAAATGTTTCTTTTAAAATTATTCATGTTTATTTTTTATCTCATCATCGTTAATTAAAACTATTCTTGTTTATTTCATTATTCATAATTAAAACTTTTCTAACACTTGTTTATATTATTTAGGTTATGTTATAGCTTCTGCTATATGATATTATGGATAGTCACGTATCAGACATTGTTTAATACTAAGATTTATTGAAAATCATCTGTCAAGTGACGTTGATTACTGGGATCCGGATAATTGAAGTGGAATGCAACTGTTTTAATAAAAATGAAATTACTCAACAAAGCCTTCTTGACTAGTAACCGTCTACAGAGTTCAATGAAGATTCCATAGTTGGCACAACTGATGACAAAAAAAAACAGCTAAACCACCGCTGTCTGGATCCAGAGCTAAACACACTGGGTGCTATTCATAGATATTTCGCTAGCCCGCGCTACGAATGTGCTAAACAGGATTCATATCATATCATATCATATCGCTAACACTGATTCATGAATACGAAAAACGTTAGTTCGCTGATCATCCACCGAAAACCCGGGCTAAGAATGTCTATGAATAGGGCCCAAAGAGTTTGTAATATATAAGTATTACAAACTCTTTGGCTAAACATAACACACTACTGCTATCTAGCGTAATATTTTAGAGATGGTACAATAATACATTTGAAGACAGTTGTATTTTCGTAAGTCAATTAATATTTTATTGTATTGGAGTACTTCGTTATTTCTAATCTTTCTATACTTTCTTCTAATCGTGTAATAGTCAATTAAATCCCACTCGAGTTTTGATTTTCTCTAGATAAATCTCCTAGTGTTCCACTCGCAGATTTATCGATAAAATCAAAACCTCTAGTGAGATTACTGTTGATAATTTACATTCCAGAAACAGTAATCGGACAAGAGTACACTGAAGTTTTTTTTAGTTGGTTATTTAATGACGCTGTATCAACTACTCGGTTATTTAGTGTCGATGGGATTAGTGATAGCGAGATGGTATTTGGCGAGATGAGATCGAGGATTCGCCATATATCATCTGAAATTTGCCGTACAGTTCGGAAAATCCTCGGAAAAAACCGAACCAGGTAATCAGCCCAAGCGGGAATCGAACCCACGCCCGAGTGCAACTCTGGATCGGCAGGCAAGCGCCTCAGCCGACTGAGCTACGCCTGTGGCTATACTAAATTTCTATTCAGACATAATTAAACCGAAAAAATTAAATCGCAACCATATAAGTTATCTCAAATTATCCCAACAAAACATAGCTTATAAAATGTAGAAACTATAAATAAACATAACAAAAATAATGACGTACTACTTATCGATAGTTACCTAAGAAATAAAGGGATCAAAACAATTAAATATATAAATAATTTTGACAATCCTGCAGACGTTAATATGGCCTTATTTCCTGAATAAATATTTTGAATAAATATTCCTTGAATAAATTTTCTTTTAACACATTTCTCTGGATCTATTTTCGTGTGTGCTAATCGACAACAGTTTAAATTACCTTTGGGTGCATATTCCGGGGGTTCGTACAACTGGTAAATATTATTAAAATATAGCATGACGTATCGCGTTTTAATTACTAAGGTACATCGATATAAATAAGCATTAGTGCTCACAGTTTTAATTCAGATTTTTGTACTTTATCATATTTTTCTTTTCTAAGACCTTTTTTTTTTACCGATTGAATCTCATGCCGTAAAGGATACTGTACAGTATACATACGCAAACCTATCTCCTTACGATCTGGAACGCTGTATTTTTGGACAGCCATTGATAAAAGTAATACTCTTTTTAATACCACACGATCGTGTTTAAAAGGGGCTGTTATGGGAAACGTGTTAGCTACTGCTTTTAATTAGTGTTAAATATTACATAACTTTAAACTGTTCAAAGAGAAAACAAACAATGCAAGGCCTTCCGCTTTAGCAATGTCATTAACTTGTAGTACGCACTTCATTATTCAGGGACATATTAATCACTGAATAATTTTCCCTGAATGTTGGAAGACTTCTGAACTTTATACTTCTCTTTCAAAATAAGCCAACGATATTTTTCGTTGTATTTGCTTATGTTATTCTTTCACCAACACTTTCGAATGAATCTATTGTGTGCTATGTAATAGGCCTATTTCAGTCTTGATTTTGCATTCCAAAGTTAAGTTACCTGCACTTTCTAACGTCTCCAGGTTCACTTTCTTCGTTTTCTGAAGAATTATTCTTCTTTAAAAATCTAACATCAAACGTCTCCCAATTGTGTGTCAATAACAAACAGCTTTCAGTTCTTCAAAAAGTTTATAAACGAAGGATGGCCTAATTTTAGGAATGCCTGTCTAATAATTTAGTGCATGATATGGCTACATGTTACATTCTACTTGTTACCTAAGTGTCCTTTCAGACGAGGCCACTTTTAGAGGAGTGTTGGTAGCGCTTCGAAAGCGTGTCAGTACCAATGCTAACGGACGACTGTTAGGCCACCAATTCCCTACACCAGCACGACAGTGTGCAGGCTTAATTAGAAAAATATGTCACAACAGAATAATATAGAATGACGATAATAATAATAATAATAATAATAATAATAATAATAATAATAATAATAATAAGAAAATAAATAATAATAATGATAATAATAATAAATAATAATAATATTAAAATAAGGGTCCGGCGTAGAAATTGGTTATCACGATTTTACACTGAAACTTGTTTTGAAATTAAGACTAGTACTGTCTGATAAGAAATCAACTAAAAAAATTGCGGATTATCCAGTAACAACACACCTAATCAAACATAACATAACCTGTTACATTAATACACACCTAATCAAACCTAACCTACCTGTCGCATAATACACAACAAATCTAATTTAATATAATCTAATCTAACCTCTCCCATAATACTACAAACCTAACCTAACTCTCACATAATACACACCTAATCAAACCTAACCTAACCTCTCATATAATACACACCTAATCAAACCTAACCTAACCTTTCACATAATATACACCTAATCTAACCTAACCTCTCCCATAATATCTAACCTCTCACATAATAATACACACCTAATCAAACCTAACATAACCTCTCACATAATAATACACACCTAATCAAACCTAACATAACCTCTCACATAATAATACACACCTAATCAAACCTAACCTAACCCCTCAAATAAAACACACCTAATCTAACCTAACCTCTTACATAGTAACTTAACCTCTCACATAATACTACACACCTAATCAAACCTAACCTAACCTGTCGCATAATGCACACCTAATCTAATCTAATATAACCTCTCTCATAATACTACACACATAATCAAACCTAACCTAACTCTCACATAATAATACACACCTAATCAAACCTAACCTAACCTTTCACATAATAATCATCATCATCATCATCATCATCATCATCTTCCTAACAAGTATTAGGCCAAGTGGCCTGTTACGGTCTCAAACTAGAATTTTCAGTCCATCTCTTCTTTGGACGGCCTAGAGATCTTTTGCCATATGGATGGTAATGAAGCAGTGCTTTTGGAATTCTGCATCGATTCATTCGTTCGAGATGACCCTTCCACTGAAGTTGATATTTGCTGATGAACTGCATAATGGGTTCTATTTGAAGTTCTTGCATTAGGTCCTCATTTTTTTATGATCCCAGCGAGTATATCCAGCTGTTGCTCTCATAAACCTCATCTCACTTGCTGTTATTCTACTGACATCTTTATTCTTCACAGTCCACGCTTCGCTACCATAGCTTAATACACACCTAATCAATATAATAATAATAATAATAATAATAATAATAATAATAATAATAATAATAATAATAATAATGTTTTATTTTCGCTGGCAGAGTTAAGGCCATAAGGCCTTCTCTTCCACTCAACCAGCCTTAATCAATACAATACATAAATTTAAATTACAAATATTTTCACTACACTTAAAAGGTTCTCCAGCAATAATCTTCACTACACATTTATTTAAATTTAGATAAATCTATAAGGTAAAGTAGTAACTTAATTTATGACCTAATTTAATTCAATGAATTGTAATTAATTTAATATTTGAGATAGCTAGTAAAATGATGAAAATTAATTTAATATAAGCTTACTAGGACTATGTTACAGGGAGAATATATATATATATATATATATATATATATATATATATTTCTATTTCTATAATGAGAATATTAATGTAATTGCCATTAGAGGTTTTGTAAATCTATTTAGAGAAATTAAAGATAATAATAATAAGAATGGACACATAATATACACATAATCTAACCTACTCTGTCACATAATACACACCTAATCAAACCTGTCACACAATACTACACCCCTGTAGTAACATTCTTCAAGTTTAGTATCATTTCGTTTGCAAATGTTGCCCGCCTTGGTGTACGTGTCCAGAACCATCCAGTGTAAGATGATAGTGGACGACTTTCTTCTCCATTATTCATAATTACATTTAGTTCATTAAGCGTGTGTTATATGAATGAATCAACGTGTTAATGCAGTGATCATTTCACATATATAATCTCCAATATACCTCTAACATCCATGACTGTCTGAAAATTGATGTTGAAAGTTCCGCGCTTGTTATCTGTTATGTATTAATGCGCGTGAGCCTATAATGCCAACAGTGTACTTCTACGACGCCATCACAACGCAATAAGAAATAGTGCAACTCTTTTTCTTTATAAATTGTCTTATTTGTGGATAATCCGCAAATAATTTTGTTGATTTTGAATCAGACAATACTAGTCTTAATTTCAAAACAAGTTTCAGAGTGAAATCGTGATAACCAATTTCTACGCCCGAGCCTTAAAATAATAATAATAATAATAATAATAATAATAATAATAATAATAATAATAATAATAATATTAAAATAAATAATTATAATATTAAAATAAATAATAACAATAATAATAATAATAATAATAATAATAATAATAATAATAATAATAATGATAATAATATAACCATAGACTACTAAATTGCTGAACCAGTGCAAATTACGGATATATTACTTTATTATTTATGTAATAAAATCCCCTCTATTGCACGTTAAAATAAAATAACGCATCTAAAATAACGCACTAAATAAAATATTAACAAAGAGATAAAAAATTACCTGATCTCAGGTTCCAACCTGGGTTCAATTACATCACGGCCTTTGACTTTGCCATTACCCTACAGACATTATTTCTAGTATATTGGTTAAATTACTCGTACGTGCTACGATTGGTTTCATGTTTGGTGCCTATTATATTTAATTTCGAATTCTTAAAACAAAAACATGTTTTATACCATATCGTTCCTCATTTGCGTAATTTTAAATTAATATTTTTATCGTCCTGATGTAAATCATCAAACAAGGTATGGAATAGTCCTCGATTCTGTCTTTCCAAAACTAATGGATGAACTCAGACTCTTTTTCTGTTTTTACGTCTATTCTTTGTCCGTATGAGCAAATTGCCACAAGTATATCTCCTTCTACGTCTATGTTCACTGGAAGACTGAAAAATTCTCTACAAAAATTTAGCAGAGCCACTAAAAGTGGTATTGTTTGAAGGGACCCTAAGAGTTAACTTAAAAATGTAAACCTTACTGTAAAATTAAGAAGTTACACCTCCATTCATTGGGAACAAAACCACAACCGAAAAGATACGTGGTAACTATGGAAACATAACAACTATGTCATTTCATCGTATTCTGTTGTCTCCTTCCATTTATATCAAACAATTTGGTTTAACATTACTTACAAAATTCATTGTGAACTATTTGTGTGTAAATTGGCAAACCCCTTAAAGGGGAGTAGGGTAATTCCGATAGCTTTCTCAAGGCGGGTGAATCCGATCGCGTTTGATTTTTCCGGACAGGAGAGCAATTTCTGTGTTGACAAGTGACAAGTTCAGGTGGTCATTGAGAGAAGCTTTCTGTTGAGAAGCATTGAAGGAGTTTCAGTCCTGTAATCAGTATTTAAACCACTTACTTACTGGCTTTTAAGGAACCCCGAGGTTCATTGCCGCCCTCACATAAGCCCGCCATTGGTCCCTATCCTGAGCAAGATTAATCCAGTCCAGTCTCTATCATCATATCCCACCTCCCTCAAATCAATTTTAATATTATCCTCCCACCTACGTCTCGGTCTCCCTAAAGGTCTTTTTCCCTCCGGCCTCCCAACTAACACTCTATATTCATTTCTGGATTCGCCCATACCTGCTACATGCCCTGCCCATCTCAAACGTCTGGATTTAATGTTCCTAATTATGTCAGGTGAACAATACAATGCGTGCAATTCTGTGTTGTGTAACTTTCTCCATTCTCCTGTAACTTCATCCCTCTTAGCCCCAAATATTTTCCTAAGCACCTTATTCTCAAACACCCTTAACCTATGTTCCTCTCTCAAAGTGAGAGTCCAAGTTTCACAACCATAAAGAACAACCGGTAATATAACTGTTTTATAAATTCTAACTTTCAAATTTTTTGACAGCAGACTGGATGATAAACGTTTCTCAACCGAATAATAACATGCATTTCCCATATTTATTCTGTGTTTAATTTCCTCCCGAGTATCATTTATATTTGTTGCTCCCAGATATTTGAACTTCTCCACCTCTTCAAAAGATAAATTTCCTATTTTTACATTTCCATTTCGTACAATATTTTCGTCACGAGACATAATCATATACTTTGTCTTTTCGGGATTCACTTCCAAACCTATCTCTTTACTTGCTTCCAGTAAAATTCCCGTGTTTTCCTAATCGTTTGTGGATTTTCTCCTAACATATTCACGTCATCCGCATAGACAAGCAGCTGATGTAACCCGTTCAATTCCAAACCCTCTCTGTTATCCTGGACTTTCCTAATGGTATACTCTAGAGCAAAGTTAAAAAGTAAAGGTGATAGTGCATCTCCTTGCTTTAGCCCACAGCAAATTGGAAATGCATCTGACAGAAACTGACATATACGAACTCTGCTATACTTTTCACTGAGATACATTTTAATTAATCGAACTAGTTTCTTGGGAATACCAAATTCAATAAGAATATCATATAAAACTTCTCTCTTAACCGAGTCATATGCCTTTTTGAAATCTATGAATAACTGATGCACTGTACCCTTATACTCCCATTTTTTCTCCATTATCTGTCGAATACCACTACGACATAATTTTAAACGTAAATCTACCACAAAATTGTCTGATTTTCTTGTTTTCTTTGTGTTCTAATTTAAGGATTTTTAGTACAGAAACATTTATAAATGTTATGTTTTATTTAACGACGCTCGCAACTGCAGAGGTTATGTCAGCGTCGCCGGATGTGCCGGAATTTTTTCCCGCAGAAGTTCTTTTACATGCTAGTAAATCTACTGACATGAGCCTGTCGTATTTAAGCACACTTAAATGCCATCGACCTAGCCCGGGATCGAACCCGCAACCTTGGGCATAGAAGGCCAGCGCTATACCAACTCGCCAACCAGGTCGACAACATTTATATACAGTATATTTTAATGGATATGAAATTTTAAAGAATGCTCTCTTTGTGAACACGACCTACAATGAAATCTTGTATAGACTAATGAATTACCAGTGTCACCAGCCTCCTGTTGAAAATTACGCTACATCGGCGGGTGATTCCGATCGCTTGTTCATATTTATTTAAAGACGTTGTTTTTATATAACTTTTTTTTTTCTGTTGCGGATGGGGAAATACGAAAGTAAAACAGAAAAAACGTGGACAGAAAAGAATATGGAAGAGGCTCTTGCTGCAATAAGAGATTTCATGTCTATTAAAAAGCTGAGAGGAAATTTAAAATTCCTTATATTAAGCTCCAGAATAGAAATATAAATGGATCCTAAAAACAGCAGAAAACAAGAAAAGGCAGCGACCTCTATTCAAATAAAATTCAATTGTCAAACTCTCTCATATCGGCTACGACTTAACCTGGAATGATATTAGAAAAATGTGTGTCAGTTTTGTTTCCTGTCATGATATCCACGGGTTAAGAAATGGAGGTGGATTAAATGTCAGGGAAAGCAAAAAGAGTGGTACCATGGGATGTGAGTGGGTGCAGAAAGGAGGAAAAAAATTATTTCTGGCAAATGTAGGCTATGGAGATTATCGGATAAGTGAGCGAATATATTCGAGGCGGAGGTGAGCAATGAATGCAGTGGTCTTATTCTTAGGTTTATGAAATATTTTCAAGATCAATGATCAACTGTTCAGAAACACGGTTTTATGTTATTAATTATAAGTAAATGTTTATCATTATATTGGGATAATAAAGGGTGCGTCAGAAAGAACGGATGGATTTCAAACTATCGATACGCAACGAGGAGAGAGATATAGTGAGGGGGACCACGACTGTTGGGTCAGCCATAGAATGCAGTTTCAGTTGAGAATATGGTGTTGGTCTGGTGTACAACGTGCTTTCATCGTAGAGACATTTTTGAAAAATGAAGAGTCTGTGATCGCCACTCAGGACTCATTTCGACATCGGATGTCACGCTAGGATTCCAACTCGGAATACAATTTTGCGGTGGGAGGCTTCATTTCGTATCACAGGTTCAACATTAAAGAAGAAATCACCTCGACGAAATTCTATTGCACTGAGATTGTCCGAGGCTACGGTAAGATCTCGCGCCCTGCGACTTCTTTCTTTGGGACCATTTGAAGGCGTAAGTTTGTAAACATCGATCACATACACTGGACGAACTGAAGACAGCGATTCGTGAAGAAATCGTGGCAATTGCACCAGCTATGACTGTGAAAGTGATGGCGAACATCAGAAAACGCCTCGATGCCTGTATTGAAAGCCAAGGACATCATATGGATAATGTTGTTTTACATAAATAAACTGCATGTATTGGTGAATATGTTGATAACAATAAATTTTTGATTTGATGAATCTTTACAATTTTCTTGCCATGTGAAATCCATCCGTTCTTTCTGACGCACCCTGTACAACTTGCTTTTTGTGCGTCTTTCACGATTGAGGTTCTGGCTGATATGTACATCTACAGGGACATCATTTTATTTTTACTAACATTTTTAATATTAACCTGGCTATACCTTTAGAGAACCGGAAATACAGTTTGCTACCCCCTTCCATAACTGTAGTTCGATGATACTGGCGTAAAACACAAACAAATCACTCTGCTAGGTATAGGAGGGAAGAAAAGTAGTTCATCCATTTACGTAAACTAGGAAATATCGCGATTTTGAGTTCGATAATTTTCATTACGTTTTTGTTTAATCAAAATATAGTACAGCATTAACAATAAGTGTTTTTACTACGAACTGAGCTATCCATTTGGACATATTCATTATGCAGTGTATATTATACTGTCTGCAGCACATTAGCGTACAATATAGGGAATGAAGTTACATTGAAAAATACTCGTAATATGAATATTTAAACACATTTTTGAAAATGGTGGCCGTTCATTTCGATACAGGCTTCAGTTCTTTTGTGCATATTATCGCGCTATAGATTACTGCATCTAATTCCAATTGTCAGTTTCGTCCTTCGTACTAGTAACTCATGTTGAAATAATTCTGTAGCTACTCTATAAAAGAGTACCTTACGTACTGTAAAGTCAATCTTCACTTCTGCCCGACCAGCACAGATAAAATTACTCAGACATGCTATCTACTGTCCGTCCAAGTGGTTATGCTGCAAGATCGTAGAAAGGGAGGAAATCACGTGACAGTTAATTACTTAACGAGGCCCTTTTATTTAAGTTATTTTAAACAGTTGTATAATATTACGTAAACGTCCAATTCCTAACAGAAATTAATGTTTTCAGGAAAGAGCTAAGACAGCCCAGCTTTTACAGAGGGGCCAATAGAAGCAGGTGGGGGAAATCTGGATGCGACGTAGGCAAACGGATAGTACCTGTGCGAAAATATGATTCAATATTGAAAGCTCTTTCGTCACTGGAAAACACGAACATATTTCTGGAACGTACTATACTCGCTAACTCAGTGCTGTTTACGCTAAGTGTTTTGGATCTGTGTGGAGGAACTTCATTAGTAGAAGGAGTGGGAGTGAAGTACATTCAAAAAGTCAGGTACAATAAAAACTGAAGTAAAAATAAAATGATGTCCCTGTATAATCAGTAAGGAGCGGATTTCCTGTAATTAAATATTATTTTTGCGTGTGATAAAACACAATTAACAAAGTTAAAAATTCCGAACATGAAGTTTCAAGTTTAAAACCCGAATTTTATTTTACATAAAAAACATATTTTCACAAAAAAATTATGTAAATACATATTTTCAGGAAATCTATTATAAACACATAAATCTTGGGGTTTTTTTTACTTAAATAATTTTTCTACAAGAACTTTTAGACATTTTAAAACTAAATCAATTATGTTACTCAGAAGTGCGTTATCTTTTTAAAAATTCTTGGTTGCTTCGTGTTTCTAAGCGCTGAGTGGTGTATCCGTGATCTATTTTTGTAATAGTATCGCCACAAGTTCTGAGAACTGCTCGGCAGCATATCAATGTTATTATCAGAGAATAAATTAACATGGACAAGGAGGAGAGATCTTGCAACACATAATTAGGAATGTTTATTGTTGCTGAAGAGGATTTCATTCCACGCTTTGTTTGTGAAACACAACAGATAAGAACTTGGGTATGAATATTATTTAATTTAAACAAATCTCTCGACTCTTGCTCATGTCCATCAAGTAAGGCAATACGTCATGTTGTGATTCCCTATCATCGGGCTTCATCAACCGATATTCTTCAAGATATACTGAAAGATGGTTGTTTAAAAAAACGATTTGGCTTTCCTATTAGCAAATGTAAGCTTTTTGTATGACACCATAAAAAAACTCGAAACATCCAAACCTGTTGTCTGAAACAGGGAGGTGTGTGCCGTGAAAATTGAACTGCACTAGCTACCAGGTTCAGAAGTACAAGTACTAAGGGACAAATTCCAGAATGTGTTTGGGAAAAACAGTGGATATAAAAAAATGTGTAAAGTTGCTCAAGTATTGGAGGGTGTGCCTGTAGGTTAAATTGACGGTGTTTGTGTTTGTGACATTCCTCTCTTTAAATATGCACGTCTGACGTCCTGTGATGTGGAAAGATCGTTTTCACAGTGTAAGTCGTTGTTCAGAGATAATCGGCATGCATTTGTGATGGAGAATTTGGAGATGACCTTTGTTGTTCACTGCAATTCTCGGCCAACTACTAGCACTCAAGTGTGGTGGGTGAGTACCTAGTAACATTTTTTTTTCCAAGCTAAGTGAGGTATTTTTGTCATATTTAAAAAAATGTATATATATTTTTTTATTTTTAGCAAATATTTTCGTACTTTTTAGCACATAAAAAATAAATATATTTAAATTTTTAGCACATAAAAATCCGCTCCCTAATAATCAGGCAGTACATCTCACTTGACGATGTGTCAGAGGAAGAACAATTGAAGGGTTCAGAGCCATAGTGGGCCAAGCGCCATTTATTAAAAACGGAGAAAGCAAGGCTTAAAGTTAAGTGAATACCACAATTTAATGAAGATTGACATAATTTAGTTCTAATGTGCATATTTTATATTATTTGCTACTTGTTTCATTGAATTATGGTAAGCACTTAATTTTATTTTAACCCTTGTTTTCTTCGTTTTTAATGTATGGCGCTTGGCCCACTATGGTTCTGACCCCTTCAATTATTGCTAATTAGTGGAATATGTAGCTAATCGGCGATGTATGCAATGGAGGGGGAAAGGAACTGGCCACCCTACCCCATTATCTCCTGGCCTAGTTGCCCCACAAGTGGTGGCATGTTGGTATCACTTGTGGGGTTCAGACCTGTCTTCGAACAGTTGACTAAAGCCTGTGTGATGTATCTTGTCCACTGTGAAAAGAGACAGAAAGGAGATATGTCTTACTTCGTCTGTGTTGTTATGGTGGAGCGGTGCCGTCCATCCATCCAGTGGCGGAAGGGAATAGTTGATACATTCTGTAGCGCAAAACAAAATTACAAAATATCTCTCTTCGTACCTTGTATTTCCGTCACTGAGCTTGTCTTTCAAGAAACTGAGTTCCGGCAGCCTGTACAATAACAAGATTTTGAAAGGAATCCTGAAAATTTACAATCCTCCTATAATCTCCACCCTCATTTGAAGGGACTTGGTTTTATTGCTACTGAGACAACTCAATTAATTTACGCACGTAGTCATTTTCATGTATCACAATCTACTAGTATAAGAACAACCATGGAATAGGTCGTTGTTTTGGTCCGACCACTTTAACTGATAGCCCACACATGGACAACCTGTGGGGCGCGTGCTCGACTCAGAAAGCTAATCTGCTTTATTTGTAGCAGAGAAGTAAGTTAGCGGCAGCACTCCAAGGAGCCCCGGGGTGACCAAATGAATAGGGTGAGCGACCTTCCCTCCCTCCCATTACAGTGATTAGCCCTTCCCCCCAGCGTCTGCACACAAAGGCAACCCCAACTAAAGATGAGCAAACACTGTCAGTGACAATCAATCAACGTCGCCAGAACGGCTTCTGGATCGCAGGTTAAATCGCTCGGAAGCCGCGAATGTGTTGTTTATTGCGGTGTGACTCGAATCGCATGGGAACCGCGCATGTGCAGATCGCGGTAACAAATTCATGACACGCTAATCATGTCATATAGGCCCAGCTGTATGGGACAAGCGCTGTGGTGGCAGTCAGCCCTTAAAGGAACCTCCAGATGCGGGAGAAAGTAGTAGGTTTATTTTGCCTGGCAGAGTTAAGGCCATGAGTCCTTCTCTTCCACTCAACCAGGTTTCAATAATACAAATAGTCTACATGAGATACAAAATTTGATTGCAAAACAACACAAAAGAAAATAACTTGGAAATTACATAAAATATAGTAGGAAATTACAATAGACAAGATCAGTTACATAATATAAAATTACAAATGGTCAAGATCAGTTATATAATATATAAAATAAAGTAGAAAATTACACATAATCAAAATCAGTTACGTAACATAAGGGGAATACACACACACACACACACACACACACACACACACACAATTTATAAGATCTAAAATGCCCGAGACAAATTGGACGATTAATTTACTTGAGATATATTATTCAGTTAATATACTAATTGGAGAATACATATGGGTGACAAGACATAAAATGTTGATTAGCAAAGTCCTACTAAATGGCATACAAACACAAATGATTAAGTAATATATGAAGATAATAAAAAAAAAAGACAAGAGAAAAAAAAGAAGAAGAGAGAGGAGAAAAAAAATAACAACTTGGTCATTTAAGACTATTTAGAAATTTTCGCAAGAGTCTAGTTCTGTTCATTAAAGACATTTTTAAGTAGAGTGTAAAAAAAGTCGGCTGCGAATTAAAATCAGACTTTTATAAATAGTAAAGCGAAGACCACGATGGAAGTTAATGAATATTGAGAAGAAGAATTTTGGATTTTCATTATATTATTATTATTATTATTATTATTATTATTATTATTATTATTATTATTATTATTATTATTATTACTATTATTACTAGGGACCGGATTTTTATGTAATTACATATTATATTCCTTTCCACCTAACCATATATAAATAACAAATCTTTGCGAATCTTGTAATTATTAAAATTTGATACTGCATATTTTTACATATTTGCCCCACATTACATATTATGGCTTGGTATTACATAAATCTACATATTTAGGAGTTTTATTCATTTTTACTTCTCTAAAAGGAAAAAAAAAAAATCTTCTGCTGGGGAAGTTCACAATTTGAAAAACAGAGATTTAAAAAGCCTTTTTACCTACGCAAGAAAGGACATATTTCGGGACGAAACATAACATTCTTAGTTCCAGGAATTAAAAGAGGCACTCACCCCATACCGCCCACTATAAAAATGAGTGAACGAAAGGCAACCTTTCTCATACAACTATCTTGTAAAAATCCCTCAGAAAATAACGTTGCCTTCATGCGGTGAAGTGGGACGAGGACGACATGATTTGTCTCGAACTATAATTGTTCTGCACACGTCTTAACAAGCCGTTCCCATGCAATTTGCTACCTTACCCACCCTCTTCCTAATCCTTCCAGGGAAAACCCGTGTTAAGTCTGGCATGAGCCGCAATAAAGTAGCCGACTTTCGAAAAGAAGCTGAAGTAAAGGAACAAACTGGAAAGATGTTGAAAATTTAAAATAAATATCTTTTCAGGTTACTGCTTGACCTCTTTGCTTTAAATTTAGTAGACCTATAAGGAAATGGGATTTTCCGAGCAATTATTAAGTATGGTTCTCGGCTGGAATAATACTACCCTTCTGAATAAGACAGGAATGTCACTTTTCAAACAATAGTTTGTAAATGCCTATAGTTTGAGATTTTAGTAGGTACTTTGTTTCTTACAGGGAGCAGCTACAATGCATACTGCATGTGTCCCACATCTCCTCTTATTTTCTCCTAATCCAGTAAAGCGAAACAGTGCTTGCAGTACTGTTGTGTCATTGATTTCACTCAGTTCTCTAGTTTTAGTAATTACAATATAAAGTGCAAGTGAGTTTATCTACTGCTTTTAACTAACTAAATTGGCTCCTGTATCTTTAACCCTAACGACAAAAATAAAATCATGGATTGCGATGGACGAAGCTTTTACTACAGATGGAAAAATAGTAATGTATCAAGTGTGCGGTAAAAAAAGTCGGATGCTCTGTGAAATCACAACTGGAGAGTCTTACCCATCCTATATCTGCCAGATATTGATATTTTAATATATTCACGATTTTACATATTTTGGTACATATTCAGCTTATTTTTCTCACATAAATATGTACATATTTCACACCTTGATATTACATAAAAATCCGGTCCCTAATTATTACTATAGTTCGTTTCACGAATAGAGAGTGTTACCTTGCGGGATTTTTAAATCAGTAGCAGGTTATTCTTCCAGGAAGATAAGAGAACTACCCAACGTTTCAAAAGAAACTTCATAGAGTCCCTCGGACGAGGCCACTTTTAGTGGCGTGTTAGTGGCGCTACTAAATTTTTGTAGAGAATTTTTCAGTCTTCCAGTGAACATGGACGTAGGAGGAGATATACTTTTGGCAAATTTGCTCATACGGAGAAAGAATAGAGGTAAACATAGAAGAAGAGTTTGAGTCCATCCATTAGTTTCGGAAGGCAGAATCGAGGACTATTCCATACCTTGTTTGATGATTTACATCAGAACAATAAAAATATTATTTAAAATTAAGCAAATGAGGAATGATATGGCATAAAACATAATTTTGTTTACTTCTTAAGAATTCAAAATTAAATATAATAGGCACCAAACATGAAAGCAATCATAGCACGCACGAGTAATTCAACCAATATAGCCTACTAGAAATAGGTGTCTGTAGGGTAATGGCAAAGTCAAGGCCGTGGTGTAATTGAACCCAGGTTCGAACCTGAGATCAGCTAATTTTTCATCTCTTTGTTAATATTTTATTTAGTACATTATTTTAGATGCGTTATTTTATTTTAATGTGAAATAAAGGGGATTTTACTACATAAATACTATATTCGTATTTCGCACTAGCCCAGTAATTTAGTAGTCTATAGTATTATTATATTTTCTCATGAAATTTCGGCCAGTGTATGGGACCGGTGCCCACCCAGCATCGTGATGCACTTGGGGAGCTACGATAGGTAGCGAAATCCGGTTGCGAATACCAGCTATAACGGCTGGGGGGGTCATCGTGCTAACCACACGATACCTCCATTCTGGTTGGATGATCGTCCACCTCTGCTTCGGCATGTGGGCGTGAGGCCAGCAGCCGGCTGGTCGGTCTAGGCCCTTCACGAGCTGTAGCGCCACGGATTATTATTATTATTATTATTATTATTATTATTATTTTTATTATTATTATTATTATGGTATTATTATTATTAGCCTATTATTATTGTTATTATTATTATTACTATTACTATTATTATTATTATTATTATTATTATTATTATTATTATTATTATTATTATGCAATTTTCAATGAAAAGCACAGAGTTCAATCAGCCAACATTCATGGGATTTATAGATTCTGCCAAAGCGTTCGATACGTTAATAGAAATATATTATGGCTATACTGTTTACTCACCTTCCTGCAACCACGATTCCTGTGCCTGCCGGAACTCATGAAAGATGTCCCCTGCAAAGACATAAACCCATCAGTTTCATGCACTTTCTACAGTATTTCATTTAGCAGAAATAAAAATATAACTATTCAGTACTGTCTTCTCCAACCCAGTAAGTTACTGGTGATCTTTTCGAAGAGAGCTTTGAGCATTGCGATATTTCAAGTTAGACCGATGATATTATTTTAGATGTTGTTTTTCACTATTTGTTCTGCTTCGTTACAATGCGTGATTTGTCGCTTTGCGTCACGTGTTGTGTTCCGTTATATTAGCCCACATGTTCCTTTGTCTCGTTACCCTACGTCTTGTGTATCGTTACGCTACGTCTTTTGTCTCGTTACGCTACGTCTTTTGTCTCGTTACGCTACGTCTTTTGTCTCGTTACGCTACGTCTTTTGTCTCGTTACGCTACGTCTTTTGTCTCGTTACGCTACGTCTTTTGTCTCGTTACGCTACGTCTTTTGTCTCGTTACGCTACGTCTTTTGTCTCGTTACGCTACGTCTTTTGTCTCGTTACGCTACGTCTTTTGTCTCGTTACGCTACGTCTTTTGTCTCGTTACGCTGTGTATTTTGTCTCGTTACGCTACGTCTTTTGTCTCGTTACGCTACGTCTTTTGTCTCGTTACGCTACGTCTTTTGTCTCGTTACGCTACGTCTTTTGTCTCGTTACGCTACGTCTTTTGTCTCGTTACGCTGTGTATTTTGTCTCGTTACGCTACGTCTTTTGTCTCGTTACGCTACGTCTTTTGTCTCGTTACGCTACGTCTTTTGTCTCGTTACGCTACGTCTTTTGTCTCGTTACGCTACGTCTTTTGTCTCGTTACGCTACGTCTTTTGTCTCGTTACGCTACGTCTTTTGTCTCGTTACGCTACGTCTTTTGTCTCGTTACGCTACGTCTTTTGTCTCGTTACGCTACGTCTTTTGTCTCGTTACGCTACGTCTTTTGTCTCGTTACGCTGTGTATTTTGTCTCGTTACGCTACGTCTTTTGTCTCGTTACGCTGTGTATTTTGTCTCGTTACGCTACGTCTTTTGTCTCGTTACGCTACGTCTTTTGTCTCGTTACGCTGTGTATTTTGTCTCGTTACGCTACGTCTTTTGTCTCGTTACGCTACGTCTTTTGTCTCGTTACGCTACGTCTTTTGTCTCGTTACGCTACGTCTTTTGTCTCGTTACGCTACGTCTTTTGTCTCGTTACGCTGTGTATTTTGTCTCGTTACGCTACGTCTTTTGTCTCGTTACGCTACGTCTTTTGTCTCGTTACGCTACGTCTTTTGTCTCGTTACGCTACGTCTTTTGTCTCGTTACGCTACGTCTTTTGTCTCGTTACGCTGTGTATTTTGTCTCGTTACGCTACGTCTTTTGTCTCGTTACGCTACGTCTTTTGTCTCGTTACGCTACGTCTTTTGTCTCGTTACGCTACGTCTTTTGTCTCGTTACGCTACGTCTTTTGTCTCGTTACGCTGTGTATTTTGTCTCGTTACGCTACGTCTTTTGTATCGTTACGCTACGTCTTTTGTCTCGTTACGCTACGTCTTTTGTCTCGTTACGCTACGTCTTTTGTCTCGTTACGCTACGTCTTTTGTCTCGTTACGCTGTGTATTTTGTCTCGTTACGCTACGTCTTTTGTCTCGTTACGCTGTGTCTTTTGTCTCGTTACGCTACGTCTTTTGTCTCGTTACGCTGTGTATTTTGTCTCGTTACGCTACGTCTTTTGTCTCGTTACGCTACGTCTTTTGTCTCGTTACGCTACGTCTTTTGTCTCGTTACGCTACGTCTTTTGTCTCGTTACGCTACGTCTTTTGTCTCGTCACGCTACGTCTTTTGTCTCGTTACGCTACGTCTTTTGTCTCGTTACGCTGTGTATTTTGTCTCGTTACGCTACGTCTTTTGTCTCGTTACGCTACGTCTTTTGTCTCGTTACGCTGTGTATTTTGTCTCGTTACGCTACGTCTTTTGTCTCGTTACACTACGTCTTTTGTCTCGTTACGCTACGTCTTTTGTCTCGTTACGCTACGTCTTTTGTCTCGTTACGCTACGTCTTTTGTCTCGTTACGCTGTGTATTTTGTCTCGTTACGCTACGTCTTTTGTCTCGTTACGCTGTGTATTTTGTCTCGTTACGCTACGTCTTTTGTCTCGTTACGCTACGTCTTTTGTCTCGTTACGCTGTGTATTTTGTCTCGTTACGCTACGTCTTTTGTCTCGTTACGCTACGTCTTTTGTCTCGTTACGCTACGTCTTTTGTCTCGTTACGCTACGTCTTTTGTCTCGTTACGCTACGTCTTTTGTCTCGTTACGCTGTGTATTTTGTCTCGTTACGCTACGTCTTTTGTCTCGTTACGCTACGTCTTTTGTCTCGTTACGCTACGTCTTTTGTCTCGTTACGCTACGTCTTTTGTCTCGTTACGCTGTGTATTTTGTCTCGTTACGCTACGTCTTTTGTCTCGTTACGCTACGTCTTTTGTCTCGTTACGCTACGTCTTTTGTCTCGTTACGCTACGTCTTTTGTCTCGTTACGCTACGTCTTTTGTCTCGTTACGCTGTGTATTTTGTCTCGTTACGCTACGTCTTTTGTCTCGTTACGCTACGTCTTTTGTCTCGTTACGCTACGTCTTTTGTCTCGTTACGCTACGTCTTTTGTCTCGTTACGCTACGTCTTTTGTCTCGTTACGCTACGTCTTTTGTCTCGTTACGCTACGTCTTTTGTCTCGTTACGCTGTGTATTTTGTCTCGTTACGCTACGTCTTTTGTCTCGTTACGCTACGTCTTTTGTCTCGTTACGCTACGTCTTTTGTCTCGTTACGCTGTGTATTTTGTCTCGTTACGCTACGTCTTTTGTCTCGTTACGCTACGTCTTTTGTCTCGTTACGCTGTGTATTTTGTCTCGTTACGCTACGTCTTTTGTCTCGTTACGCTACGTCTTTTGTCTCGTTACGCTGTGTATTTTGTCTCGTTACGCTACGTCTTTTGTCTCGTTACGCTACGTCTTTTGTCTCGTTACGCTACGTCTTTTGTCTCGTTACGCTACGTCTTTTGTCTCGTTACGCTACGTCTTTTGTCTCGTTACGCTGTGTATTTTGTCTCGTTACGCTACGTCTTTTGTCTCGTTCCGCTGTGTATTTTGTCTCGTTACGCTACGTCTTTTGTCTCGTTACGCTACGTCTTTTGTCTCGTTACGCTGTGTATTTTGTCTCGTTACGCTACGTCTTTTGTCTCGTTACGCTACGTCTTTTGTCTCGTTACGCTGTGTATTTTGTCTCGTTACGCTACGTCTTTTGTCTCGTTACGCTGTGTATTTTGTCTCGTTACGCTACGTCTTTTGTCTCGTTACGCTGTGTATTTTGTCTCGTTACGCTACGTCTTTTGTCTCGTTACGCTACGTCTTTTGTCTCGTTACGCTACGTCTTTTGTCTCGTTACGCTGTGTATTTTGTCTCGTTACGCTACGTCTTTTGTCTCGTTACGCTGTGTATTTTGTCTCGTTACGCTACGTCTTTTGTCTCGTTACGCTGTGTATTTTGTCTCGTTACGCTACGTCTTTTGTCTCGTTACGCTGTGTATTTTGTCTCGTTACGCTACGTCTTTTGTCTCGTTACGCTGTGTATTTTGTCTCGTTACGCTACGTCTTTTGTCTCGTTACGCTACGTCTTTTGTCTCGTTACGCTGTGTATTTTGTCTCGTTACGCTACGTCTTTTGTCTCGTTACGCTACGTCTTTTGTCTCGTTACGCTACGTCTTTTGTCTCGTTACGCTACGTCTTTTGTCTCGTTACGCTACGTCTTTTGTCTCGTTACGCTACGTCTTTTGTCTCGTTACGCTACGTCTTTTGTCTCGTTACGCTGTGTATTTTGTCTCGTTACGCTACGTCTTTTGTCTCGTTACGCTACGTCTTTTGTCTCGTTATGCTACGTCTTTTGTCTCGTTACGCTACGTCTTTTGTCTCGTTACGCTACGTCTTTTGTCTCGTTACGCTGTGTATTTTGTCTCGTTACGCTACGTCTTTTGTCTCGTTACGCTGTGTATTTTGTCTCGTTACGCTACGTCTTTTGTCTCGTTACGCTACGTCTTTTGTCTCGTTACGCTGTGTATTTTGTCTCGTTACGCTACGTCTTTTGTCTCGTTACGCTACGTCTTTTGTCTCGTTACGCTACGTCTTTTGTCTCGTTACGCTACGTCTTTTGTCTCGTTACGCTGTGTATTTTGTCTCGTTACGCTACGTCTTTTGTCTCGTTACGCTACGTCTTTTGTCTCGTTACGCTACGTCTTTTGTCTCGTTACGCTACGTCTTTTGTCTCGTTACGCTACGTCTTTTGTCTCGTTACGCTACGTCTTTTGTCTCGTTACGCTACGTCTTTTGTCTCGTTACGCTGTGTATTTTGTCTCGTTACGCTACGTCTTTTGTCTCGTTACGCTACGTCTTTTGTCTCGTTACGCTACGTCTTTTGTCTCGTTACGCTACGTCTTTTGTCTCGTTACGCTACGTCTTTTGTCTCGTTACGCTGTGTATTTTGTCTCGTTACGCTACGTCTTTTGTCTCGTTACGCTGTGTATTTTGTCTCGTTACGCTACGTCTTTTGTCTCGTTACGCTACGTCTTTTGTCTCGTTACGCTGTGTATTTTGTCTCGTTACGCTACGTCTTTTGTCTCGTTACGCTACGTCTTTTGTCTCGTTACGCTACGTCTTTTGTCTCGTTACGCTACGTCTTTTGTCTCGTTACGCTACGTCTTTTGTCTCGTTACGCTGTGTATTTTGTCTCGTTACGCTACGTCTTTTGTCTCGTTACGCTACGTCTTTTGTCTCGTTACGCTACGTCTTTTGTCTCGTTACGCTACGTCTTTTGTCTCGTTACGCTACGTCTTTTGTCTCGTTACGCTACGTCTTTTGTCTCGTTACGCTACGTCTTTTGTCTCGTTACGCTACGTCTTTTGTCTCGTTACGCTACGTCTTTTGTCTCGTTACGCTACGTCTTTTGTCTCGTTACGCTGTGTATTTTGTCTCGTTACGCTACGTCTTTTGTCTCGTTACGCTGTGTATTTTGTCTCGTTACGCTACGTCTTTTGTCTCGTTACGCTACGTCTTTTGTCTCGTTACGCTGTGTATTTTGTCTCGTTACGCTACGTCTTTTGTCTCGTTACGCTACGTCTTTTGTCTCGTTACGCTGTGTATTTTGTCTCGTTACGCTACGTCTTTTGTCTCGTTACGCTACGTCTTTTGTCTCGTTACGCTACGTCTTTTGTCTCGTTACGCTACGTCTTTTGTCTCGTTACGCTACGTCTTTTGTCTCGTTACGCTGTGTATTTTGTCTCGTTACGCTACGTCTTTTGTCTCGTTACGCTGTGTATTTTGTCTCGTTACGCTACGTCTTTTGTCTCGTTACGCTACGTCTTTTGTCTCGTTACGCTGTGTATTTTGTCTCGTTACGCTACGTCTTTTGTCTCGTTACGCTACGTCTTTTGTCTCGTTACGCTACGTCTTTTGTCTCGTTACGCTACGTCTTTTGTCTCGTTACGCTGTGTATTTTGTCTCGTTACGCTACGTCTTTTGTCTCGTTACGCTACGTCTTTTGTCTCGTTACGCTGTGTATTTTGTCTCGTTACGCTACGTCTTTTGTCTCGTTACGCTACGTCTTTTGTCTCGTTACGCTACGTCTTTTGTCTCGTTACGCTACGTCTTTTGTCTCGTTACGCTACGTCTTTTGTCTCGTTACGCTACGTCTTTTGTCTCGTTACGCTGTGTATTTTGTCTCGTTACGCTACGTCTTTTGTCTCGTTACGCTACGTCTTTTGTCTCGTTACGCTACGTCTTTTGTCTCGTTACGCTACGTCTTTTGTCTCGTTACGCTACGTCTTTTGTCTCGTTACGCTGTGTATTTTGTCTCGTTACGCTACGTCTTTTGTCTCGTTACGCTACGTCTTTTGTCTCGTTACGCTACGTCTTTTGTCTCGTTACGCTGTGTATTTTGTCTCGTTACGCTACGTCTTTTGTCTCGTTACGCTACGTCTTTTGTCTCGTTACGCTACGTCTTTTGTCTCGTTACGCTACGTCTTTTGTCTCGTTACGCTACGTCTTTTGTCTCGTTACGCTACGTCTTGAGTAAAAGAGTAGGGATGTGATTATTTTTTAGTTAAGGACGAAAATATATTATGGTATAAAGTGTGTAAGTTGGACATAAAAGTTAAAAATCGTCGTGATTTACAAAAGCATTGCGACTCTAAAAGACACGTCGAACATCTGAAATTGTTTACTGATTCGATTTCGTATCAGTCCACTTTTTATTATGACTTGTATCTTGTTGATATGTGCGAATATTGCGCTCCATAAACTTGAGAAACCACATTGTTGACACTTGATTTAAAAGTATTACGTTTAGAAAATTGCCGACTCCAACAACCATGCGTAAACCAGGGCTTAAGCTACAGTCGCATCTGTTGCATTTTGCTACTCGACTTCTAAAAATGTAACAATTGAATTTAATTAAATTTACGGCAGGGCGGCACTAGGGCCCAGCACTGCGATCTTTACGATCTATTGCGCTAACCCTCAAGCTAGGCGCATTCCCACACCCACACCGGCTGACTACACTAAGGTTCGCTGCGTACCCAGGTGTCGAGCAGGCAACCCCACTCGTCCCTAGGCCAGCCCCCTCCGTGCGTCGCCAGCCGGCAATCGGGGAATGCAATGAGATGATGATGACGAATAGAGAAATGGTAACGAAATGATGCAAATGCCTAATATGGGGAAAAACGGGAGGACCCCGAGAAAAACCCCAACTGCGACCTTGTCAGCCAAAAGTGTCACTATGGATTTTTTCAATGAAATATCCCAGACCTGACCGGGACTCGAACCCTGGCCGCCTGCGTAACAGGTCAGAGGTCTGACCACTCAACCACCGCAACAAACTTTCAATGTATATGTGCAAATTATGGCAACTACATTTGTCGTTCTGCGATAAATGAGGTTTGAATTATAGACTGCATGGGGTTAAATGCAAGCGGCCACACGGAGCAGTAAATGTAGCTTGTTAAGCGCATTTCAAGGTCGTGTCGCAACTCGAATGCGTCCGGGTCCATTTCTTCTGCTGTTGGGTGGCCAGACGTAGCGACAATTACTGCTGTTAGGTAGCTAAACGCAGCTACAAATGTAGCCGCGATGTGAGTTTGGTGTGTCAGTATGTTTGTCATTTCGTTTACATATTGTAGCCAGGTCATCGTTTCTTGTAAAATGGAAGTATTTGACTTCTCTGCCTTTGGTTTTCTTCGCATAATTATTGCATATGAACACGGCACAATCTGGCAATTTTGTAGTCTTTAAATCACATGTAGGAAAACCTGTATAAACTTGATATATATTTCGTAATTTTACAATAATAATAATAATAATAATAAAAATAATAATAATAATAATAATAATAATAATAATAATAATAATAATAATAATAATAATAATAATCTATACTAATAATAAATCTGTAGCCGAAATTTTTCTGGTAATTTTCGATTTTCCAAAAATAATTGGTCCTAACATAAATAATTAACCACTCTGAAACCGAAAATCGCTTTTTTGACATTTTTGTTTGTATGTCTGTCTGTCTGTCTGGATGTTTGTTACCTTTTCACGCGATAATGGCTGAACGGATTTCGATGAAAATTGGAATATAAATTAAGTTCGTTGTAACTTAGATTTTAGGCTATATGACATTCAAAATACATTTTTTAAAAGGGGAGTTATAAGGGGGCCTGAATTAAATAAATCGAAATATCTCGCTTATTATTGATTTTGTGAAAAATGTTACATAACAAAAGTTTCTTTAAAAATAATTTTCGATAAGTTTTATTCCTTGAAAAAATTTGATAGGACTGATATTTAATGAGATAAATGAGTTTTAAAATTAAAATAACTGCCATCTAAGGCCGTGTAATGAATTAAAAAACAAGTGACTTCGTCTATAAGGGGCCTTGGACAGCAACAATCGAAAGCTATGAAAGATAGCCTACAGAGAATGTTTCTGTGTTTGTATGAAGTAATATCAGAAGTTAAATTAACCGATTTGTATAATTAATTATTATTTCATCACTGGAAAGTGTAGTTTCTCTAGCTATAATGTTATCACAGTAACTTCTGAGTGAATCGAGGACAGGTAAGATTAAAATAGCTTCTTATGCACAGAAAACTTGATAGGCTATTCTGTATATTCGTTTCCTGTATTTCCTAAACTAATTTTTATGATCAAATGAGTGGTCTCTGGATCAAAATGATCGCATTTTAATTTTTTAATTCAATTTAAATTAAGTAACATAATAAACGACTTATCCTTCTATCAAACACGAATGTTCCCTGGATCAAATGTCCTATTTAAATTATGTAATTACTTTATATTTATTTGTAACGGGTGCAGCGGAGCGCACGGGTACGGCTAGTAATAATAATAATAATAATAATAATAATAATAATAATAATAATAATAATAATAATAATAATAATAATAATAGCAACCTATGATCAGCGATAAAGCCATTAATAAAGTGATACTCGTGTGTCTCTTTATTCAACAAAAAAAAATTTCAAGTTATTTTACATAACATCCCCTCTCAGTAGATTACCCGCACAAATACTGCTCAGTTTCTGCTTAAATGTGTACACAAGACATGTCACACTAGCGACATTTGTAGCCTAGTTCATTTGCTAACGTACAGTACTACAGCAAGCTGCTGAAAAAATCGGTACGAGAAAATCGTCTACAAGAAATGATCAGAAAAATCTGTCTGATAAGGTCATTATTATACAGTACACGACATTCCGGACTTCATAAGGTCAATCTGACAGTATCATCTCTGACCGAATACCATTGGGAAGCCCCCGCCAAGCTTAACGTCCCCATCCGACGGACGAATCACTATCAACAGTGACATATGCCTTCTCTTCATATGCACTACGGGGAGAAGGCATATGTCGCTGTTGATAATGATTCGTCCGTCGGGTTATTTAGCGTCTGAATGAAATGAAGGTGATAATGCAGGTGAAATGAGTCCGGGGTCCAACACCGAAAGTTATCCAGTATTTGCTCGTATTCGGTTGAGCGAAAACCCCGGAAAAAAACCTGAACCAGGTAACTTTCCCCGACCGGGATTCGAACCCGGGCCACTTGGTTTCGCGGCCAGACGCGTTAACCGTTACTTCACAGGTGTGGACTCTCGTCCGTCGGATGGACATGTTAAGCCTGGCGGCTCCCTTGGTGCTATTCGACAGGAGTAGGCTACGTGCCGGCACCGGGTTTCCCCTTCTTCCTTCCTCATCTTCATCATCACTCATTCCATATACCACGCTTACACGAACATTTACACATACTCTCACCCTAATACATGACATAACTCTCCACAGATACACATCATGTACAGTGTGGCCCGCCAAAGTGGTGTACAACTAGAAAACGGGTCACAGTTCTGCCATCTATCCGCAGTATGCGGAACCCGAATCGCAAGTGAAGTGGATGGGCATTGGATACACATACACAGTTTCCGTTTTCTCTGTAGTATAAAAGAATCTGTCAACCCTCAGCCACTCTTTAATTTACAATAATGCCAGCACTTTTTACTTAAGAGCCTTTAGTAGAAACATTTTATTCGCATTCCCAGATCACGTCTTCGTCTTCACAGCCACTTTCACACAAATCATTCCATTACTGGAAGAAACAGTAGGTTCGTTATTCACACTAATAAGCTCATGGTAAATAATAAGTCTGGTAGATTATTCCACAAATATCCAAAATGCTTTTTCAACAGATTTACAACATCAGTTAATTTTGCTTTTATAATATGGTTTCTATATGCTGGAGGCACTACAGGGTTGATTTCTTATACTGAATTACCCTTTTTACAACGCTTCTGTAACAGCATGAATCACTACGCAAGAATATTGCTCTCCCTGATAACTACTTTCTAAAATTAAATCCCTCTTCTTTCAAGCAGAATAAATAGCTGTAAAATATGTGTAGCATAGTAATCTGTAGATAAGGCATGCTTTGGAATAAACAATAAAGATGACCGGCTCAATTTATGAGGGCGTGAAATGGGCCTGGAGTAGACAAGTTTTGGAACAATCCCATCAAGGATAAGGCTGATTGTGGAGTAAAACTAAATTTTTCAACACAGTTTTAAATAGGAACAGATTTTTTAACAGAAACGATATTAAAATAGCTAAATTTTATAATATGGAATACACTGGTATTGCTAACTCATTTTCTGATTTTTGAGAAGGCAGGTTTGGAACTATAGGACTCAAACATACAAAGTGTATAACAATATTTTTTCAGTTGAAAATTGAAGGGTTCAGAACCATAGTGGGCCAAGCACCACTTACTAAAACCGTAGAAAACAAGGGTTAAAATGAAGTTACCATAATTCAATGGAAACATATAGCAAGTAATATAAAGTAACTTATACACATTAGAACTAAATGATATGTCAATCGTCATTAAACTATGGTATTCACTTAACTTTAACCCTTGCTTTTTCCGTTTTTAATAAATGGCGCTTGGCCCACTATGGCTCTGAACCCTTCAATTAAAATAATGGCAAAGTGTTATCCAGTGATATTTTCAGTGTTTGAAGTAAAATCAGCTTAAATTTTAAAATAAATAGTTAAATATTCTGATCAATCAGCCTTTTTTTTCTTTTTGAGAATATAACAATCAAACTGGTTATAGCCTATGTATACGAAAGTAAACTCCATGAATTTAAAGCTATTAGGCCTACTAAAATTTTGAAATAAAATCCAAATAAATTGACATTATTTAAGTATTAGTGCAATAAGTAGACATCCCCATTTTCTCACTTAAAAAATTTAAAGAACAGATATTTTTTAAAATCTCTTAATAGGTGGCTGTATAAACAATGATCAGAAAATAACGATTTCTTGCTCAAATTGGCCTATGACTGCCTCCGTGGTCTGTTGGTCAGCATGCTGGCTTCCAGATCAGGAGGTCCCGGGTTCGATTCCCTGGGTGTCTAGAGTCTGGAAATTTGTGTGAATGTGAGTGTGATTGTGAATGTGCCGGGTTAATATTAATTAACCAATCATCACAAATATAAAATACATCAGGACTGTCGCTGGGCAGTAACCTGAACACACGTTTCAGCGTCACATTGTTGACAAGTAACTCCATCTGTTGGATGCTATAGCGTTACCTACAACGAAAAAAAAAAATTGGCCTATATAAATTAAAGTTTGAAATTGAATAAATTTTTTTTTTTAATTTCAGTATTAGGCTACTAATACAATAAAGCAAATTATTTTTTACTTCTGCGTAAAACCTGGTTTGCTATGCCAAGTAAATTACCTGTAATTTACATAAAAACTTAATGAGTAAATTACCTTGCCAACACTGAAATGCTGTCATTCTACAGCGGTTTAGCGTAATTTCCACTTGTAATTTATTCTTCGCATATACTGAATATTAAAAATGGATTTCTATCAAGTGGACCTAAGACTTTGATGTCCGTTTTTCCTATTATACTCGTTGATGTCGATTTCTTTATGAGGTTAAGTTAAAACCATATTGGAAATAGCTGTGCTGTATCAGGAAGTGTGCTGAAAGTAAATGTTGCAGATTTTGTTCAAGAAGAAAGATAGCAGCTACTTTATATAAGTTTACTTAGGATAGAAGTAAGTCTAATTACTCGTTTCTTATTGAAAGAATTAAGTTTTATATATAAAAACGGATAAGGAAATTAATTACGAGGCTCAAGTTCTTGGTACTTGGACAAAATTACTGAAAAATTCATATAGCCTATACTCTAAAGCTAGGCGCGCACTTACTGGAAAAATTTCTTTCACAGCGTTCAGATTTTTATTACAGTATCGCTCACTTGTCCGCTTTCCGAATTAATAATCAAATAGTGTTGTAATTTACCGCTAGAACGCATTATTTCATTATACAGAGCATATCAAAAGTCCGGTAACACTTTCAATATTTTATTACACAAAAAACTACTAATGATAGCACTTTCAAACACACGTCAGTTTAAATTGAATCTCTCAAAGTTATTCAGCCGCTTAATTTTCAGCGACGGAGCGACATTCCATACGAGTGGGAAAATTAACAAGCACAACTGTCGTGTTTGGGGTACACAGAAACCTCACAGAATCATTGAACATGAGCGTGATTCACCAAAGGTGAATGTTTTCTGCGCGTTGTCACAACGAAAACTGTAAGGACCTTTCTTCTTCATTGAAGCTACTGTGACTGGACATTCATATCTGGACATGTTGGAGCAATGGTTGGTGCCTCAACTTAGACAAGATCTCGATGACGATTTCGTCTTTCAGCAAGATGGGGCTCCGCCACATTTCCACAATGCAGTTCGTGCTTACCTGAATACGGAGATGTCTGATCGTTGGATAGGACGTGCTGGAGTAAGGGACAGATGTTTCATGGCATGGCCACCAAGGTCACCCGATATGACTGCATATGACTTTTTTCTATGGCGGTAACTAAAGGACCGTGTGTTTGTACCGCCTTTGCCACGTGATTTAGAGGAACTAAAAACCAGAATTCGAGAAGCTGCTGCCACGTTCACAGAGGATATGTTGAAAAGGGTATGGGAAGAGTTTGATTATCGTTTGGACATCTGCCGAGTCACTCGTGGTTCACACATTGAATCTCTGTAAGGTGTAAACAGAACTTTAAGAGTTTGACTTTAAACTGACGTGTGTTTGAAAGTGCTATCATTAGTAGTTTTTGTGTAATAAAATATTGAAAGTGTTACCGGACTTTTGATATGCCCTAGTGTTCTGAACTGAACCTGGAAATAAAATGAATAGCTCTGTAACTTAAACTATGAAGGACATACCTGGTTAATTTAGTATTTTCCCAATCTCATGCCATGTTCTATCTCCGTATTACATTGCTATAATTCTAATTTCATAAATTATAAAGCTCTTCATATTGTTGGACTTAATAAAATAAGATTCGTGTCACCCATTTCATTATACCTTCAGTATTACCGCGATTGGAGGCCTTACAATCGATATATGTGCCATGACATTCTTTATTTCGATCTTGCTCAAACTATAATTTAACAATATCTCCGACAAAAACAAAAATTTTAGCTTTCCAAGGGAAAACACAGGTACGATGTAAAATTTTAATTAACGACAATATAGTAGAGCAAGTAAGAGATTTTAAATACCTGGGCTGTGAAATTGGAAACACAAGAGAATTAGATCAACAAAGAAAATTACAAAATTTTAATCAAAAATGTGGAACGATTAAAAGAACCCTATTAAACAAAACAAGGAAAGAAACCATTCTGAAGTTTTACAAAGTCTTGACAGTCCCATCTCTCTTGTATGGCTCAGAATGCTGGACCCTAACAGAAAACCAAAAGCACAAAATAGAAGTATCAGAAATGAGATTTTTGAGATCGGTAGCTGGATACAGAAGAACAGACAGACGATATAATGAAACGATAAGAGACGAACTGAACATATTCAACTTAAATAATAAAATAAAAGAATACCAAGAAAAATATTATGAACACGTACAAAGAATGCCAGAATACCGTATCCCTAAAAAGATTCTAGAGTACAAACCTAAAGGCAAGAGAGACAGAGAAGACCTACGAAGAGATGGAGAGATCAATTTCTTTGAGAGGACGGAACAGGTCGAAAGGCCTAATCCCTGTTGATGATGATGATGATGATGATGATGATGATGATGATGATGATGCTCCGTAAGGAAATCCGTTTAGTAAATCCATATACCTTGGGTCATGAGGACAGAGGCGATACGGGCGATGTCCATTTAAAATAATGCAAAGACTAAAAATCCGAACGCGACAAACGAATTTTTTCCGTTAATGATGCACATTTTGAACCGAGTGAAGATTACCATTATGACTTGAATTTACGCTGCTTTCATTTCGATGGGCTTCACAGTACTCAAGGATTCGAGGCATAGGAAGAAAACTCTATAATTCAAAATATTAAAATCATATCTATGGCAATGTAGACAATAAGAAATTTCAACTATTTCCTGGCTTCTCATAATTTCTTAGGTTACTATTGTAGCATTGTTGTCGTCATGACCAACTTTATAGTACGGTATGTTTTTATGTATTTATTTGACAATTTTTGTACATTAGTACTATCAATTGTGCATAGTACGGTATATTTAGCTTGTTTAATGTATTTCATTCTAGAATGTTGATGTTAAATTTAACTGAAACTGTTTTATTTTTATTATGAAAGTGACATGAAATCTGTGAAAAAGAGAAATATATTAAAAGTGCAAAACACGTTCCGTCAAGTTTGTAGCTGTTAAGACTTGGAGTGAATGACAATATATGACATATAATCTAAATAATAAAATAATGCATCAGGGAAGAACTGCTGTTTACAGAGCTGTGAAGAATAATGTAATTTTAATGTTTAAAATATTACGCATACACTAAATATTCACTATTGTACTTTCTTACAAGACATGGTTAAATTATGTGCCACAGAAACTCTTGAAGATGAAGATGTACAATGTAGGCTACTAACTCAAGAAGTATTTCGTCATGCGTAACTGAAGATAATTTTAGTGCATATAGCCAACAGACAATAGACAACAAAATCTATAATGTATCTATATTTGTACCAATTAATGTTCTTATATTTTGTCACAAATTCAGGCACCGTAGGCCTGTTATTTGAGGTGAGAAAATCCAAGCTAGACGAATTTCCATACATTCCAGTTCTAAGAATCTCTTTCAAGAAAGAGAACTCCCGCTTCCTTAGGATGTGTACAGGAACTGCATGGTCCAGATGGAATCTGCTCACAGCTGCTTCTTGTATCACTGAACCTGGGTTCGAATACAACTGGACCCACGCTCATTTCAGAGACATCGTCTTCGATTATCATCACCCGAGCATCAATTTCGTGCGATCTGTAGATCCACCATATAAGGCCAACAACTTTACACAACATAACGGCGTATACTTCAATAACCTAGCCCTCTTACCTGTGGATTATGTAACAAATGCTTATAAAAAGTACCTCGGGAAAGTTAAATTTTCTAAGAAGGAAATTAATGAGAACTGTACAGGTGTTGGTTATGAAAGGTTATCAAATAAAGTCATTGGTAACAAAGTGTATATGCGAGGGGTTCAGCATGTTATAAAATTAGGAAAACCTCTATTCCCCTGTTCTGATTATATCGAAGGTTTCAGCTCCGATCACATTTGTTTTGAAGGTGAATCACCGAGTATTAACGAAGGTGACGAAGGAGGAGCTCTTTTATGTGACGGCCACCAATTGGGAATAGTGAACATGATCAAGTGGACAGGCCTGGACAGGGCAGGAAGGAATATCAGTGTTATAGTTTACACTACAGTGTGGGGTATCTTCCCGGCCCCTCTACAAGCTATTGGGGTTAGACATGCAGTATGCTTTACGGAGTTTGTGTTGTTAATAATAGGCTATTTGTGAAATAAATTCTAGTTATTTTCAAAATATCGTGTATATGTGATTTACCCATAAGCAAACGTTTCTCAAACACAAATATAAGCCACTGGTAATTCTGGAAGTATTAGTTATTGGGTGGTATGCATAAAGTTGAAGTAAATGCTGTTACTAAGGTTTTCGTAGTATATACTATGATCTGTATGTATAAAAACCCATAGTAAATTCTTTCCTGTGTAGCAGAAAATTGATCTGGAAGGCCGTGTTTAGTTTATGCTAGAATTGGTCGTATGAACTACTATTTATATGCATAACAAGAAATATATAGGCCTACTTCTATTTCTAAGTATAAACTAAGAAAAGTTGTAGTCTGCCCTATTTGAGACTTTGTTAGCTTAGCATAAGCATTTGTACTGTTTAAAATGGCATAATTTTTGCAAATTCGCGCTAGAAAATCTTACAAAAACTTGTACTGAGATACTAACTGTTAAAATATTAAAAATCCTTTATGTTAATTTACTGTTATTGCACCAAAAAGTGAACAAAAAACAAGGAACCTTGGTTAGAGAGAAAGAGAGAGAGAGAGAGAGAGAGAGAGAGAGGAAAGAACACTCTCCACGTGGAAGAGGCTGCCTCAATCCCTAAGGCAAAATCTGTACTTATCAGTTTGGCTCCCTTGCTCCCCCCCCCCCAAGACATTTTTTTTAGTTGGTTATTTAACGACGCTGTATCAACTACTATGTTATTTAGTGTCGCTGAAATTGGTGATAGCGAGATGGTAATTGGCGAGATGATGCCGAGGATTGGCATTCACCTTACGGTTGGAAAAACCTCGGAAAAACCCCCAACCAGGTAATCAGCCCCAGCGGGGATCGAATCCGCGCCCGAGCGCAACTTCAGACCGGCAACAAGCGCCTTAATCGACCTTCCTGCGAATCAGAAAAAAAAAAAAAACTTCATACTTAAGTAGACTAGCCTATACAGAATGAACCGTAAATTATGTCATTAATTTCAGGGGGTTATTCTTTGAGATATTTCAAACAAAAATGTTTAATACAGTTTTTCTAGCTTTTGCTTCCTCTTCGAGATAAAAATTCTGTAGTGTTTTGTCAGAACATAGTAACACCACAGCCTAGTATATACAGTCACGAAGCTTGAGTTGTGAGGGTGCTAGGAACAAAAGACTGTGCCGGTACTATATCGCATTGTCTGTAATGAGGCGATATTAGCGATCCTAGTGGTTAGCAACTATCTATGGATGCATATTTACTATGAATTGAGTTTCGTGACTATATATAGGCCTACTAGACTGTGGTAACACCAAAAAAGCTGTTTTGAGATACAAACATTTTTATTTTCACTTTTCCTTTAAAAATCATTCTAATTCACATACAAATGTGAATGAAAATTACATATATTAGGGCAAATTTTAATTATACGCACATGCTCTTGCTTTTCTATAGCTTCTAAGTAGCCTACCGGTAAGTGTAGACAGCAGGAAATGACCTTTTGGAGTTATGTTTTGATCAAACACCACAGAATTGTTTTATATGAAACATTTCATAGCGTATTTCGGGAAAACCATTGCTTGAATTCGCAATTAAGAGAGCAGTGTATTATGATGACTATTACACTTTTACTACGTCACACTACTTTTGACTAATAAAACTGTACGAAAGGACGTCTTTCAACCAATAATGGCTGCTTACCGCAAAATTGTATCGCGTCCCTAGCAATTGTTTAATTTTATCGCTTCCCTAGCATTTATTTATTTTTATCACTACCCTAATATTTGTTTCTTTGTTTGCCAACATTTCAAACTGCGCTGGTCTGGACGTCAAAAAACAGAAAATTACAAACCACTCCAGTCGATGCACAGCACTTTCAAATATGACTCACATTGGCATTCAAGAACAAGAATTAATAAAGATCACTGGTCATAGTTATGCATCTTCCCTGAATCCCTATTTACAAATAAATGAAGAGCACCATTCGGAAATCCTGAATAAGTTGAGGGATACACCATGTACATCAACGAGTTCATTTCTTTTACGCACACGTCCAATATAATATCAACTCAACCATCAACGACTAAAACATTCAAATTTGAAAATTGTACTTTCAATAATTGTTCCTTTTAAAATTATTCATGTTTATTTTTATGTCATCGTTAATTAAAACTTACTTGTTTATTTCATCATATCTAATTAAAACTTTTCTAACACTTGTTTATATTATTTAGGTTATGTTATAGCTTCTGCTATATGATATTATGGATAGTCACGTATCAGAGATTGTTTAATACTAAGACTTATTGAAAATCATCTGTCAAGTGACTTTGATTATTGGGATCCGGAGAATTGAAGTGGAATGTAACTGTTTTAATAAAAGTGAAACTGAATCAATAAAGCCTTCTTGACTAGTAACCGTCTACGAAGTTCGATTAAGATTCCATAGTTGGCACAACTGATAACAAGAAAACAGCTAATCATAACACACTACTGCCATCTAGCATGGATCTGGCGTAATATTTCTAATGTTGAGCTGATACAATAATACATTTGAAGACAGTTGTATTTTCGTAAGTCAATTAATATTTTATTGTATTGGAGTACTTTGTTACTTCTATTCTTTATATACTTTCTTGTAATCGTGTAATAGTCAATTAAATCCCACTCGAGTTTTGATTTTCTCTAGATAAATCAAATCCTCTAGTGAGATTACTGTTGATAAATGAGTGAAAGAATTTTATCTTTGTCCTTTAAATGTGCAGAAATTGGCCCGAACAAATGTAACATTTTAAAATTCCTTCGTAGAACGAAAAGTTACATTTTTTTTTGGATCAAATTTCTGCACATGCAACGGACAAAAGTAAAATTCTTTCAGTCATTTATTATCATAATATACTGCTCTCTTAAAATGATTGAGCATGTTGGGAATTAAAACAATGGCTTTCCCAAAACACGCAATGAAATGTTTCATATAAGCTTAAAACAATTTTTATCTCGAAAAGGGAGCAAAAACTAGAAAAATTGTATAAAACCTTTTCGTTTGAAATATCTCAAAGAATAATCCACTGAAATTAATGTTATTGCTTACCGTCCACTCTGTATGCAGTATTTTTAAACGAGCTTACAAACACTTATGAAAATGAGCGACGCTCCCTTCCCTCAACCAGAGCCATCTTCAGGTATAAGCCGGAGCATGGGTAGGTTTGGCAACGCTGAGTGGAGGCAGGCGGAGGCGAAATAAAGGCATGACGTTTGACGTTTTAGTGCTTTGATTTCGTTGTCACATGTACATTTTCGACATTAATTGATACAAAACTAAGTGCATATGATCAAGATTCAGTGTATTGATGTAAGTAATTTATTACGGAATCCGAAATGGTATTTTATTTGAGTTTCAGAATACCGCGTAAATACTTGCATACAGCCACTTACAACTTAAAAAAATTGAAAGCATACGTGTTTTTTATTGATGATACAATGGAAAATAAATAAATACTTAAGAGAAATGTTACTTGTACCAAAAATAAATAAAATAACGACGTACTTTCGCAATACCCTATTCCAATCAATTAACCATTATGTAGCTAGTAAATTGCCAATGTCTTGCCACTTTAGATTGTTTCACCTCTGACGTGAAATGTCTAGGATATCGTCAATTTTAATCTCATGTAGATTATCTGTCATGCTTTTCTATAAATATTTCAGATGCCTATGAAGCCAGTTTTAGTTTGAACCTGGCCAGTCATCATAACAATACTGTTATCGTGCATTATTTGTTATAAACTTGTTAAAATATAATTTTAAATAAATATATTTTTCGACATTAACACAAACACGTGCTTTTGTATCGTAGGCCTCCGCTTGACAGTTAATTACAGTGTTGCCGATCCAATGCTCTGACTTTGTATATAGATGGCTCAACTCATGCATTCCTTCCGAAAGTAAACATTAGGTTTGTGCCTTCAATCTGTTAAATTACCAGTTCAAAAAAAAATCGGTGTTATTGTAGACTATGAGTGAGTAACTCCTAACTTCATTGTCATTACTACTTACGTGTAGGGTCTCTTTTCCAATTGTTGGTTTAAAAATATCCTCCCGTCCTGCTTTAGCATTGAAATCCCCCAAAAAAACTTTCATGCGATATGTAGGTAACTGATCAAAAGTGTGTTCCAATTCCTCATAGGAAAGTTCAGGATAACAGACAGGGTTTGGAGTTGAATGGGTTACATCAGCTTCTTGTCTATGCGGATGACATGAATATGCTAGGAGAAAATCCACAAACGATTAGGGAAAACGCGGAAATTCTAGTTGAAGCAAGTAAAGCGATAGGGTTGGAAGTAAATCCCGAAAAGACTAAGTATATGATTATGTCTCGTGACCATAGTATTGTACGAAATGGAACTATAAAAATTGGAGATTTGTCTTTCGAAGAGGCGGAAAAATTAAAATATCTTGGAGCAACAGTAACAAATATAAATGACACTCGGGAGGAAATTAAACGCAGAATAAATATGGGAAATGCGTGTTATTATTCGGTTGAGAAGCTTTTGTCATCTAGTCTTCTGTCAAAAAATCTGAAAGTTAGAATTGATAAAACAGTTATATTACCGGTTGTTCTTTATGGTTGTCAAACTTGGACTCTCACTTTGAGAGAGGAACAGAGATTAAGGGTGTTTGAGAATAAGGTTCTTAGGAAAATATTTGGGGCTAAGAGGGATGAAGTTACAGGAGAATGGAGAAAGTTACACAACACAGAACTGCACACATTGTATTCTTCACCTGACATAATTAGGAATATAAAATCCAGACGTTTGAGATGGGCAGGACATGCAGCACGTATGGGCGAATCCAGATATACATATAGAGTGTTAGTTTGGAGGCCGGAGGGAAAAAAACCTTTGGGGAGGCCGAGACGTAGGTGGGAAGATAATATTAAAATGGATTTGAGGGAGGTGGAATATGATGGTAGAGACTGGATTAATCTTGCTCAGGATAGGGACCGATGGCGGGCTTATGTGAGGGCGGCAATGAACCTCCGGGTTCCTTAAAAAGCCAGTAAGTAAGTAGGTATGAGTGAGTAACTTATTGCAAGTGCTGTACTTTGCACCGGCTGTGAAACTGAAGAGCTCGCTCTGCTCTTAATTGCGAATTCTCTATAGAAGGCAATGTAATTGTACGATAAAGCAACGGAGCTCATCTACTTCGAGGCAGCCTTCGGAATTACACTCAAGGCCTTTAACTCACCTTCCTGCTGATGTCTCGGCGGTGTCTTGTCGGCGGGCTGCGTCTGCTGCTGTAGGGAGAAGAAGCCGGCTGCTCCCTGCGGCTGGTGGGCCCCCACGGGGGGTGCTTTCCCCCCTGGCAAGCACTGTGCTGATGCTGACTGATGTAATCCGAATGCAGATCCCTAGGCGGAGAAAGAAGTTTCATTTTAATTACAACGAACTTACTTGAGAGAATAATAATGATGATATAAACAACAAAAAAAAGCAAGATATCATACAGTCTGTGGAACTATAGGCCGGTCCACAATAAACCGCGAACGGAAACCACAACGAGAACGGAAATATTGTTAAAATAAATATTCAAATGTGAGAATTCACAATTAACTTTCAGGTTCCCGTTCCCGGGCTCCGGCAAGCTTCTCGTTAATTGTGAATGCTCACACTTAAATACATTTATTTTAACTATATTTCCGTTCTCGTTCTCGTAGTTTCCGTTCCCGGTCCCTGTTTATTGTGGACCAGCCTTAAATGGTTTTATCGTATTTTGTAGAAGGAGAAATAGTATAAAGTTGAGGAGAAGGATGAGGAGGTAGAGACAAATGAAGAGGAGGAAGACAAGAATGAGGATGAAAGAAATGTGAGGAGGAGAAAAATGACAAGAATGAGGAGACAAACGAGGAGGAGGAACAAAGTTGAGTAAGAGGAGAAAGATAAAGATCAGGATGAGGATGAGGAGAAGAATGGGGAGGGGGAGGGCGATGGATAGCAAGAAAATGAGGAGAAGGACGAGAAGGAGGAAGAGGATAAAGATGAGCAACAGGAGGATTAAAAGGATAGGGAGGAGGAAGAGGACAATAAGAAGGAAAAAGTGAGGAGGAGAGAAGAACGAGAAGGAGGAAGAGGACTAAGATGAGCAACAGGAAAAGTATAAGGAGAAGGATGGGGAAGAGGAGAAGAATGAGGAGGAGAAATAAGTGAAAGATGAGCAACAGGAGAAGAATGATGAAAAGGAAATTATGAAAAAAGGAGGAAAAAACAAAGAAAGGTAAGGAGAGGAGGACAATGAAAAGGAGGAGAAAGATGAGAAACAGGAGAATGAGGAAGATGAAAGGGAAAAAGATGAGGACGAGGAGAAGAAAATAAGAGAAAAAGGAGAAAGATAAAAAAAGGAGAAAGAGGATGAAGACAATGAGAAAAATAAGAAGGGCGAAGAGAAGGAAGAGAACATTGAGAAGAAAGAGACGAGAGATGAGGAACAGGAGGAAAATGGGAAGGAGAAGGAGGGGGAGGAGAACATAAGAATGGGGGGAAGAAAGATGAGGAAGTGGAAGAAGGAAGTGAGGAGGATAAGAAAGAGAAAGATGAGGAGACGAGTAACAAAAGGGCGAGGAGGAGAAAAATTGGGAATTGGAGAAATATGAGGAGGAGGAGGAGGAGGAAGAAGAGAAAGATGACAAGGAGAAAGAGGGACGACGAGGAGGAGAAAGATAAGAAGAAGAAAGATGATTAGAAGGAGAAAGATGAGGAGGCGAGAGATGAGGAAGAGGAGAAAGCTGAAGAGTAGAAGAAAGATGACGAGAAGGAGAAAGGTGAGGGGTAGGAGAAAGATGAGGGGAAGGAGTAAGATGAGGAGTAGGGTAAGTTAATCAGGAGGAGAAAGATGAAAAAGAGAAGAAAGATGAGGAGAAGTAGCAAAATCAGGTGAAGGAGATAGATTAGGAGAAAGAGAAAGTAGGGGTTGAGGAGAAAGATGAGGGAAAGGAGTAAGATGGGGAGGAGAAAAATGGAAAAGCTGAGAAAGATGGTGGCGGAGGATGGGAAAGACGAGGAGAAGGAGAAAGATGAGGAAGGGATGAAAGATGAGGAGGGGACGAAAGTTGAGAAGAGGAGAAAGATGAGGAGGGGAAGAAAGTTGAGAAGAGGAGAAAGATGAGGAGGGGAAGAAAGTTGAGAAGAGGAGAAAGATGAGGAGGGGAAGAAAGTTGAGAAGAGGAGAAAGATGAGGAAGGGAAGAAAGTTGAGAAGATGAGGAAGGGAAGAAAGTTGAGAAGAGGAGAAAGATGAGGAAGGGAAGAAAGTTGAGAAGAGGAGAAAGATGAGGAGGGGAAGAAAGTTGAGAAGAGGAGAAAGATGAGGAAGGGAAGAAAGTTGAGAAGAGGAGAAAGATGAGGAAGGGAAGAAAGTTGAGGAGAGGAGAAAGATGAGGAGGGGAAGAAAGTTGAGAAGAGGAGAAAGATGAGGAGGGGAAGAAAGTTGAGAAGAGGAGAAAGATGAGGAGGGGAAGAAAGTTGAGAAGAGGAGAAAGATGAGGAAGGGAAGAAAGTTGAGAAGAGGAGAAAGATGAGGAAGGGAAGAAAGTTGAGAAGAGGAGAAAGATGAGGAGGGGAAGAAAGTTGAGAAGAGGAGAAAGATGAGGAGGGGAAGAAAGTTGAGAAGAGGAGAAAGATGAGGAAGGGAAGAAAGTTGAGAAGAGGAGAAAGATGAGGAAGGGAAGAAAGTTGAGAAGAGGAGAAAGATGAGGAAGGGAAGAAAGTTGAGAAGAGGAGAAAGATGAGGAGGGGAAGAAAGTTGAGAAGAGGAGAAAGATGAGGAGGGGAAGAAAGTTGAGAAGAGGAGAAAGATGAGGAGGGGAACAAAGTTGAGAAGAGGAGAAAGATGAGGAAGGGAAGAAAGTTGAGAAGAGGAGAAAGATGAGGAGGGGAAGAAAGTTGAGAAGAGGAGAAAGATGAGGAGGGGAAGAAAGTTGAGAAGAGGAGAAAGATGAGGAAGGGAAGAAAGTTGAGAAGAGGAGAAAGATGAGGAAGAGAAGAAAGTTGAGAAGAGGAGAAAGATGAGGAGGGGAAGAAAGTTGAGAAGAGGAGAAAGATGAGGAGGGGAAGAAAGTTGAGAAGAGGAGAAAGATGAGGAGGGGAAGAAAGTTGAGAAGAGGAGAAAGATGAGGAGGGGAAGAAAGTTGAGAAGAGGAGAAAGATGAGGAGGGGAAGAAAGTTGAGAAGAGGAGAAAGATGAGGAGGGGAAGAAAGTTGAGAAGAGGAGAAAGATGAGGAAGGGAAGAAAGTTGAGAAGAGGAGAAAGATGAGGAGGGGAAGAAAGTTGAGAAGAGGAGAAAATTGAGGAGGGGAAGAAAGTTGAGAAGAGGAGAAAGATGAGGAGGGGAAGAAAGTTGAGAAGAGGAGAAAGATGAGGAGGGGAAGAAAGTTGAGAAGAGGAGAAAGATGAGGAAGGGAAGAAAGTTGAGAAGAGGAGAAAGATGAGGAAGGGAAGAAAGTTGAGAAGAGGAGAAAGATGAGAAGAATGATGAGGGGAAAGCATGAAGAGGATAAGAAAAATGAGAAAGATTAGAGGAAGGGAGAGATGAGGAGATAGGGAAGAATGTGGAGGAGGTTGAGGAAGTTGAAAGTAGGTGGAGGAGGATGTGGAGTATATGCAAAAATATTAGGAGAGTGATGAAAGAAAGAAGAGGAAAACAGCAAAAAAAAAATAAGACAAAAAGGGAGTTCTGACGTAGGACAAAAGGAATTAAAGGAACAGAATGTAGAGGAAGAAAAAGTGAAGGAAGACGAGGAGAAAAGGAAAGTAAAAGAAGATAAGGAAATAGAGCAAGAGCGTAAGTGTGTAAGAGGTGAAGAAACTAGAGGAGAAACAAAAAATGAGAGGAAAAGAAGAGATGACAAGCAAAATTGACATTCCGGGGGTCCGTTACAGCTAGCGAATGGCCGAAAACTGGAGGAGAAGACAGATTACAGGAAACCAGGCTGGTTACAAGGACAGCCCGTGCACCTAGATCTGTGACTGAAGACAATCCCGAGATCGAATCGCGGGGGGAGGAGGGAGAGGAGAAGACATTCCTTGCGGAGGAAATCGGGAGCCGCGGTTCCTGCCTGGAATTGCTTCATTTCCGAGTCGAGGTGACTTTTACTGCGTGCTAACAGCGTTACCGGCGGGCGGCTGGGGGGGGCGAAGAGCCGATCGAACAGCACCCAACCCACTTCGAGAAGTGACGCGTCCTTGCATCACACCCAGTCTGCAGAGGAATTCCAGCAGACGACCGCAGACATCTAACTTCGTTTTGTGTCGACTATAGCTACTGTAAGTAAAAACCACGGAAACCACTCACCGTCGTAGTTTCGAATCTCGAGTAGGGCGCAGATGTCTGTGTGTTGCTTGTGTAGTAGTCTATTCTCTCTTTTTTATAGTCTACTCTAGCGAAGAATAATATTGTTTAACTATTTGTAGTAGGCTATAAAAAATGTGAAAGTTAGAATTTATAAAACAGTTATATTACCGGTTGTTCTTTATGGTTGTGAAACTTGGACTCTCACTTTGAGAGAGAAACATAGGTTAAGGGTGCTTGAGAATAAGGTGCTTAGGAAAATATTTGGGGCTAAGAGGGATGAAGTTACAGGAGAATGGAGAAAGTTACACAACGCAGAACTGCACGCATTGTATTCTTTACCTGACATAATTAGGAACATTAAATCCAGACGTTTGAGATGCGCAGGGCATGTAGCACCTATGCGCGAATCCAGAAATGCATATAGAGTGTTAGTTGGGAGGCCGGAGGGAAAAAAGACCTTTAGGGAGGCCGAGACGTAGATGGGAAGGTAATATTAAAATGGATTTGAGGGAGGTGGGATATGATGATAGAGAATGGATTAATCTTGCACAGGATAGAGACCAATGGCGGGCTTATGTGAGGGCGGCAATGAACCTCCGGGTCCCTTAAAAGACAGTAAGTAAGTAAGTAAGTAAGTAAGTAAGTAAGACTTGAAGGCTACAACACATTAAAAATGATTTTAAAATGGTCCCTTTTTTTCTTTTTCCTGAAGAATGTAGGCCCTATTGGGGTAGTCTAATGGAAAAAATGTACTCCAAAATTTTCGAAGACATAAAAGGTTTGAGCAATGTAATATCGAAAAAGTGGTTTCGGGAATGTAATTTGTTTCCGTAAACCAGTGGTTCCCAAAGTGTGGGTCGCGACCCCCTGGAGCGTCGTGTAAATAGTCAACTTCGGATATAGGGTAAAAAAAACTTCTCAAATAGCTAAAAGAACCGAGTTATATCAATTTTTGTAAATAGTTACAAATGGGGGCTAATTATCAAATTTCGGCTATCTTCTGCTTTTTTTGTTACCTATTACTCAAATTAAGATTTTATACATACGGTTGTTCACTACAGAAGAAATTGTAAGTTTCAAGGAGAAAACAAGAAATTTTCAATTTTCAGTATCCTGTTTCCTTAAGAATACGTCCTCAAAATTTACGACGTAAATTTGCAAACACCCTGTATAAAATGTGTGACAAAATGTGTCATGAGCATGACAGCGTTTCTTTTTACATAGGCCTACAATAAATCAGATGCGCGTTTTGCTTACCAATGCATGCCTAAAGAATGCCACGATCGGGAGAAGAGTCATAGCAGAAAGTAGATTATCGATCCCGCATTAGCAAAGAATTATCTGGGAGGGTAAAAACTTGGGGGGTGAGTTGAATCCCCTTCCCGGAAACCCGATCACTAGCACCAGGGGGGCGCAGGGAGACTCCTCTCTGCTGCTTTGTTTCTGGCAACTATGCTTCGAAGGCATCAACGCCAGTAGGCCTACAGAATGGATGGCTGCGAGACTGGAAGGTGGTTTCGAATCGGGAGGTCTGGGGTTGGAACCTGTTCGTTGCATATCTTCGCTGGAAATTATAACGGTTTTTCTGTCTTCTGCTAAAACTGCAGGATAGCCCGAAGTCTTAAAATAACTGTCTCCTTCCTACCTACAGTATAAAGGCAGAAGAAATAGGCGGGTTTTTGGTCTTATGCGGAAACTACTCACTCTACACTTTCTCTAGCGGTTTATGTATGTATGTATTTATTTATTCACACTGCAGTGGGTATATACCCGGTGGCAGTGGTAACTAATTACACTCAATAATGACAATAATAAACTTATTAATTAAAAATACAATTAATAATAATACTAATAATTAATACTAAGAATAATTAATAATAATAATAATAATAATAATAATAATAATAATAATAATAACAACAACAACAGGGAATATACTAAATTAAATGAAACGATCACTTAAAATAACATTTGAAATAAATCTAATTTGTATCTTACAACTAAGATCGAACTAAAACCCACGAGTATGATATGTTCATATCTGCACAAGTACCTTTCAACATTACACTCATTTCGCTGTCAACTCACTCACTGCACTGGAACTACGACACATTTCACTGATTCTATCCTGATTTCACTAACACTTCAAAAACATTTCACTGTTCAAATACTATGCACTGCCACTATAAACTATAAAGCTTCACTGACAGGAACACGTTTCACTTACACAGCACACTTCACTGACACGACATACTTCTTCACTGATACAACACACTTCACTGACACAACATAATTCTTCACTGATACAACACTTCAATAACAACATATCATTTACACCCTTTAAATACTGTGTATAATTACCGTCTATTAGTAAGGTCCTTGTGCCTATTTTTAAATACATTTCTGGTTGTTGGTAAAGCCTTTAGTAAGTCTGCAGGTAAAGCATTCCAGTCCCTGATAGTACGATTGAGAAAAGAAAACTTTCCAGTGTCCGTCCTCTGCCTTCTTTCCCTCAATTTATATGAGTGGTCGTTCCTTGAAGAGTAATTTGGCGGCTGCAACCTATTTTTTATTTCTCTCCAGGCAGGCTCACCTCTGTATGTTTTGAACAGTGCGCATAATCGAATTCGCGTTCTCCTGTCCGTGAGTGTGTCCCATTTTAATGGTGAATTTTTCCGACAACACTTAAGAACCCGTTTTTGAATCTTTTCCAGTGTCTTAATATGTTCTAATCTGTAAGGATCCCAACATGCAGCACCATATTCCATTACTGGACGTACTAGTGATTTATATGCAATCTCTTTGGATTTATGAGAACCTTTTCTTAGTACCCTCATCACAAAGACCTGAACAAAGAGACCTTCCTGTCCCTGCGTTCGAATGCCAGTTGTTGACAAGTGCTCGTCTGATATATTACTGTGTTACAGCGTGCTCCAAAAAATATATTATAGTAACATAATATTTTAAATACTAATTACTCATAATAACCAGTATTTTTAAATACTAATCATCCAAGTAATCGCTATAATATCTCAGTCGAGCCCTGATATCAGAAGTCATACTAAAGGCGTCATTTATCAAGTTTGTTGTTTCTTGAAAGAACTTAAAGTTTGTGACGACATTAAAAGTGTCCTATCATCAACGCAGACAACCACTGCCAAGGCGTGTTGTGTTTCTCTACGATCGGTTAAGAGAACTTGTGCAGAACGAGTTTTTAGTCATATTTGTTGTGTTATTTCTTTTGTTAAGTTAAGCCGTTCTTAAGTGTGCTTCTAATACATAAATATTTTTTTAATTCCGAAACTCGTTCATATTACAATAACGTGTATATTTTCTACACACAGTAGAAATGTATTAATTTTTTGCTCTTTAATAGGCCTCATGATTCATAAAGTTGATAATTGTATAAACATTATTTAGTAGTTACTATTTCAATACAATATTCTGAAAACACATAAAAACAAAATATTAATTATGTGTAGGCCTAATGCTAAATATTTGATTTCTCATATTAAGTTTACATTACATTTTGTGAAATGGCTAACTTACGAAATATTATAAATGATAACATCATCTAAAGTCTGATTAGCAGGCTTCGAGACTTTGGACCCGATACAATAAGTTTACTGTGCATGCAATATAGGTTGTTGACTCGCTGCAGGTAGACAGAGATGTGTTGAGGTAACAACGTTGCTATTTAGAGTAGAGTACGGTAGTATGGGGAAACACATATGTACATTCTGAAAGTAAATATACATTACACAATGATAATGTCAAAAGAATGTGAAAAGCATTTATTCTCCTTTCTTTTATAAGCATTTGTGTTTAATTGTACACAGTGTTAATTGTGGAAATAAGCATGTAGTAATTTTAATGTTTTCATTTATCCTATTGGTCGTCTTTAGGAAGTGCAGTTACAGTACCGAATTGCAATGTACCTACTACAAGATACATTCTCAGTGTCTCAAACGTAAATCTTTTTCGGTTATCTGCCAAAGTTTGTACTGTAGAAAGCTGCGCTCTACGTCGCATGACGTGATAGGAGCAAAACGAAAAAACCTAACATCATTGCAGTCTCTAAGAGACAGTCCTTTATTCTCGGGTGACTCTATGTCCACTAATTTGCTGTTTATGTTACACAATGTTCCATATCCGTTATTTTTACATAAAATTGATTTCCACTTCTGTTTTACACGTTCAGTAACCGGTGTACTCGATGTCTCATTAATTCTCTGCATCATTTTCTGAATTAATTTGAGGGCTTCCGGCATCTCTTGCTATGACTTTTCTAACCGTGTAATAGTTTCAGACACAATTAGAAAATAGGTTTGTATGAAAACCAAATTATTTGTCAGAACCTTCAAATCCAGAGCGTTTTCCTTTGCGTATTTGTTGCATTCATTCTACAGGACTCCACCCACTGTACGCTTTACCACTATACTCAGTACGCCGTTATGCGGATTTCCCACTGAACTGCTCTATTGGGTCCGAAGTCTCGAAGCCTGCTGATTAGTGTAAGATGTTACTATTCAGCGATGAATGCAATGGAGGGGGAAAGAGAACTGGCCACCATAACCCATTATCTCCTGGCTTAGTTACCTCTTTAGTGATGTCTTGTTGTTCTCAGAGGTTCAGACCCGTGTTCGGACAGTTGACTAAACAAAACAGGAATATACAGTAAATCAGGTATTTATAATTACTAGAACTCACGTTATTATTTTATTTGTTCTTTTAAGCTTTCTTATAGTGTAAAACGTGTGAATGGAGGAGTAAACTTATTTGGGACAGGACTATACACCAAGCAGGTTCTGAGGGGTGTAGGAGTCGAGGTAGTGAATGAGGGGTTCACCATGCCCGCCTATTTCTTCTGTCGCTAGTATAACAATGTATACACCCTAGCACTTCCAGCACATTGAATAACCAACAACATTTAACACACAGTTAAGTAAATACATTTAAAAATAATGTAAGAAAATAATAAAGGCTAATTAAAAAGCTAATTACCTCTGATTGAGGTTCTGGCTGATATGTACATCTATTATTATTGCTGACGCCAGCCTTTCTGGCGCGTGTCCTTGAGTACAATGCACAGTCTATGAGCATTTGTTGATAGTGTAGCTGAGAATCTGACAACCACAGTTGTCAGTCTTGCTGCCCAGACTGAGGAAAAAGTAAGATACTCGCACTTAATTTTCCCTACGCTAGCGTTCTTGCGGTATGTCCTTGAGTAAAGTGTCCAGTCAGTAAGTTTCTGTTGTCACTGCAGCTGAGAACGGTACCTCCTCCAAAATACACGTCACATCAACAATCTGCCAATCACAATTGTTAACTTTATCGCCCAAAGACTACTACAAAGGTAAGGCACTCGCACTTCAGGTTCCCATTACTCATTTCACGTGCCAAAAACGGTGGCGAGGCCTATAGGCAGTATATATCACTTGAGGGTTTGTGTCAGAGGAAAACAATTGTTTGTATGCATCTGAAGTCTGATTAGTGTAATATATTGTTAGTCAGCGATGTATGCAATGGAGGGGAAAGAAACTGGCCACCCTACTCGATTACCTCCTGGCTTAATTGCCTTGTGAGTGATGCCTTATTGGTGTCACATATGAGCTTCAAAGCTGTCTTTGGACAGTTGATTAAACAACAACAAATTAAATACGTAAACTAATAGTTAGGTCTGTAGCTACTTCTTTCCTTTCTTTTCTCTTATTTTCTTACGTTCTCTCTTTCTTTTTTCTCTTTCTTTTTCAGTCATTTTAGCTTTCGTTCATTCTTTTTTTACTTTGTTTCATTCTCCTCCTTTTTTAATTTTTCAGAGTTTTTATTATTACTTTTTCCTTTTTCTCTCTTGTTTCGCTCTGTTGTCCATTCCTTTTTTCTTCCTTTTACTTTTTCCTCTCCCCTCTTTCTTCTTCCTTTCTTTCTTCATCTACCTTTCTCTTCTGCTTCTTTTTTCTTTTCTTTCGTTTTTTTCTTTTTCTTTTAGTTTTATTTCATTATTTTTCTTTCGTAGTTCTTTTTATCCTTCTTCCTCTTTCCTTTTTCCTTCTTCCTCTTTCCTTTTTCATTCTTCCTCTTTCCTTTTTCATTCTTCCTCTTTCCTTTTTCATTCTTCCTCTTTCCTTTTTCATTCTTCCTCTTTCCTTTTTCATTCTTCCTCTTTCCTTTTTCATTCTTCCTCTTTCTTTTTTCCTTCTTCCTCTTTCCTTTTTCATTCTTCCTCTTTCCTTTTTCATTCTTCCTCTTTCCTTTTTCATTCTTCCTCTTTCCTTTTTCATTCTTCCTCTTTCCTTTTTCATTCTTCCCCTTTCCTTTTTCATTCTTCCTCTTTCCTTTTTCATTCTTCCTCTTTCCTTTTTCCTTCTTCCTTTTTCTTTTTTTCTTTTTCATTTACTTTTTCTTTTTCTTTCATTCATCTTTTTTTCTATTCTCTTGGTTTTTCTTTCCCTTTCTCTTTTCTTTCATTTAGTTTTCTTCCTTTATTTTCTCTCTATTTTTCTTCCCTTTCTCTGTTTTCTTCTCTTCATTCTATTTGTTTTTCTTTGAACTCCCTTTCTTTTTCTTTTTTTTTCTTTTTTCCTTTCTTTCTCATATTTTCTTTATTTTATTTATTTATCTTTTTCACTTCTTTCTCTTTCTTTCCTCTATTCTTTCTTTTTTCCTTCCTTCCCATTTCTTTACCTCTTTTACCTTGTTGGTGGCAAGGCTTTGCATTTACTTCTAACCACACATTAGACTAGCACACATTGTGGGCTTCACTGGTCTTGTGGTCATCGCGGCACAGAACCATCGCTGAGACAACACAGCACACCACGTGGAAAGAGACAAACAGCCAGTCCCGTTGACGAAAGTTAAACCTTTTCCATTGTCCAAACGCCAGGAACCGAAAAAGGGATCTCTTGGATTGGAAACGCGTTCGCTATCCACAAATCCAATTATCGGTGTACATTAAGTTTATTATAGGTGCACACAGTCCTAATAAAAATGAAATAAACGGAAACGATATCATAGGACAAAGAGTAGAAATTAATAAAAGCAAACACACTAGCCTAAAGGTTATCAGTATAGTACAGACTAATGTGTACAGTAGGCCTACATTTACAAAGCGTGCTCAAAGTGATTTCCATGAAATTAAGACAGATACGTGCTTGTCGTCGTACTCATCTTGAAATGTTACAGATCCCGTTGAACTCATTCCGAACAGTTTCACAGCCATTTTGAATTCACTGCTACAGTTCTGAGGAATTTGAGTGGCATAAACGAATGCTTTCAGACGGTTCCAAAGGTAGAAGTTCAGAGGGTTGAAGTCCGGTGATCTGGCTGGCCAAGCAACTAGTCCTGCACGATCTATCGCACCATAAACAACTGAAGTCTACTGAACTAACGTCTGACAAAATTAAAGTGTATTTACGAGCCGTGGTGACAGCGGAACCTGCAACAGCGCCATGCAACTAAACAGAGGCTACCTGCGTACAGTAAACAAAGTAGCCTACTATGAGGTCGGAATCAACTGTAGGAATAACAAACATCTACCCCAGTCGCTATGTAGGCAAACGTGACACATCCGAAAGCTTTAGGGACTCATGTTTTTATGCCCAGCAAGATAGGACTACTGCATCGTAACTCTGAAAGTAAGAATTTGCGGAAAAAATTGTTGATTCTATAGAACATTTTAGTCTTCTTTTTCCTTCTACATTACACCCACAAAATTTGTAGTCTGCAGGTAGCCTACTTATTAATCACCTTGTTATATTTTTTGACATAAATACGTCTATATCAGCGGTTACCAAAACGGATGTCGTGATTACATCGCGTAATCACAGACATTCAAACGGGTACGAGGAGTTTCCTGTACATTGGTGTGTTTTTCATTCATGTACTGAAGTCAAGCAGTGGCGGTATCATGTCGCTCTACAAACTCTGTCTCTGCAAGCAGTAAGAGGTGGTTTCGTAAAGAATTAGGAGGAGAACTTTTTTTGTTGTTCTGTCGGACTAAATGTAATGTTTACTTTGCTCAACTGTTCAATTAGGAGTATGTAGAAACATTAATTGCCACGCAGAATAATGTATTATTATTATTATTATTATTATTATTATTATTATTATTATTATTATTATTTTATTATTATTATTATTATTATTATTATTATTATTATTATTATTATTATTATTATTACTGACCACTAACTATGTGTTTCTATAATTCTTCTGTACGTGCATGAATATTGATATTTTTAGATCTTCTCCCTAGAAGGATAAAATTATTAGGTTTTATCTCAATTTTAATCTTCTTAAACTTTAGATGAGGTTAACTATTTATTAGTTATTCATTTAATAATAATATTGTAGAAAAAATGATTCAATATTATGTGCCAACGAACTGTTAAACGCCACGAATTGACATAGCCAGGAAGAGAAAGATGAGATAAATAAATGTAAGGAAGTCAGTTACCTAATGGGGTTTGAAATATCTCGTGCTTTAAAGCCTTTTAATAGAGCAGAATTTCTCAAAAGAGTAATGATTAAAATAGTTTAAATAACTTGTCCATAAGAAGTTTTTAATTTTGAAAAACTACGAATTTCTCGACCAAGTATCGAGAGAAGAATTTAGAAAATTCCTGATTACATTCAAGAGGAAGGTTAAAAAGAGAAGCAAGAAAAATCGTGTATTATTCACTGGCTCTTGATGACAGCAGTGACATTACTGATACAGCAAAGCTTGAGATTTTTATCCGCGGGATTGATCAAGATGTTAGTACAGGAACCACCACTGGTTGTAGTTTTCATGCCAAGTACCTTTCCTCCGTCTCCTTACTTCGTAGGCTGTCTGTCGCATGTAATCACTGCAGCTCGAGTTTTGGTCACCGCTGGTCTATATCGAAGAAAAATTCGGATGACGAAATCGGATAACGGAATCAGGGAACGAAAAGTGTAAGTTCTATGTATAACATAGCCTCGCTATCCACACGGCCCGTCTCTCTTCATTCTCTGTTCTTGCACATGATGTATTTGGACTCTTACGTTTCAAAAATCGATAGTTAAACATCAGAACTCATGAATAATTTCGAGGGAAAAATTGTTCCGGAGCCGGGTATCGAACCCGGGACCTTTGGTTTAACGTACCAACGCTCTACCACTGAGCTACCCGGGAACTCTAACCGACACCGATCCAATTTTTCCCTCTATATCCACAGACCTCAAAGTGGGCTGACAACCGTCAAGCAACCAACTTCGAGTGCACACTAACTCCGTGTGACTTGAATTGTGGTTTTCTATTAACGAACAGTGACGTGTATTATGCAAATCAAGATTTCAGGTATAACTCCCTGTAAAGTTGATTTGAATAATTTCGAGGGAAAAATTGTTCCGGAGCCGGGTATCGAACCCGGGACCTTTGGTTTAACGTACCAACGCTCTACCACTGAGCTACCCGGGAACTCTAACCGACATCGATCCAATTTTTCCCTCTATATCCACAGACCTCAAAGTGGGCTGACAACCGTCAAGCAACCAACTTCGAGTGCACACTAACTCCGTGTGACTTGAACTGTGGTTTTCTGTTAACGAACAGTGACGTGTATTATGCAAATCAAGATTTCAGGTATAACTCCCTGTAAAGTTGATTTGAATAATTTCGAAGGAAAAATTGTTCCGGAGCCGGGTATCGAACCCGGGACCTTTGGTTTAACGTACCAACGCTCTACCACTGAGCTACCCGGGAACTCTAACCGACACCGATCCAGTTCCCGGGTAGCTCAGTGGTAGAGCGTTGGTACGTTAAACCAAAGGTCCCGGGTTCGATACCCGGCTCCGGAACAATTTTTCCCTCGAAATTATTCAAATCAACTTTACAGGGAGTTATACCTGAAATCTTGATTTGCATCAGAACTCATGTCATCACAATGAAAGACTTATTTGGGAAACTCTGAGAAATCATGGTTCGACTGTCTTTTTTATTATTATTTTCGATACTACAGACGTGGACAAATTATTAGCAAAATGTATGAATTTTGTGACATATTTTTACAAAATATGACTTTTCGATTTAGACGACTGTTAACATTATGATTATAGTACTCAGAAGTACGTAAAAATATCAACTGCAGTCAAAATTGAAAAGTCAAATTTTGTATAATTATACAATAAAAATCGTGAGTTCTGCTAATAATTTGTCCACGTCTGTATTAATCCAGTTAGGCCTACCCAGTATTTTTTCGTGAAAATCTCTAATCAATTACTTGCTGCATAACTCAGTAAAATAAAAAGTGAAGTAAACGTTGTTAATAACAGAACAAGATACAGGCTAGCTGATAACTGTATTTCTTTTCTGAATGGAAATGAAAGTAAAATCAATCGAAGGTCAGTCCGCCCCCTCTTTCCTTTATACTGGCCGCCACCGTCGGACCCCGCGAAGCCAAACAATGGATCTCACAACAATAAGAGTGGCAAAGCAAACAGCACAGAGGCGCGCCGGGCGGACAGACGGGCAATTAAGAAAATCGAACACCTTCGCAAACGCGGAGGGAGACAGCGAGAAGGAAAAGAAAAAGTTTGTCCCAATTTGTCTTTCTTTTCTGCCGACCCACATTCCGCACAAAGGGAGGGAAGAAAAGGCCAAAGCAATTACAGTAACGACGTTACCACAAAGCCTACGCAGTCTTTTGTTTCACATGTGTCGTATCAGTCGCGGGAGGGCTCTTCAAGCGCCGATCTGTGACGTCAATCCGATGTGCGGTATTCACGTAATATAGATTTCAAGAAGGAAAATATGTGACTTTGGACACACGTAGGCTTATGTGTTTTCGCTAATTCATTTTCTCCCACGCGCCTTTTGTGCAATGATCGTTGCTCCTAACGCTACGCCAGACAAGAAGGGGAGTTATAAAGACAAGGAGTAAGAGAAAAAGAAGTGAGTAAATGAATTGATTTAGACGAACAATTAAAAAAGAGGGAGAAGAATAAAGAGTAATGAAAACGGCAGAAAGTAGAAGGCGGAGAAGGAAGGAGTTAAACAGGAGAAAATGAGGCGAGGAACGAAGGAAGGAAAAAACTCAAAACGGAAGAAAAATGAGACGGGAAAGGAAGGAAGAAGAGCGAAACAAAAGAAAAGATGGCTTGCAAGAAGGAAGGAAGAAAGAACAAGTGAAACAGAAAAGTGAAAAGAAAAGAGGGAGGCTGAAGAACATATGAAACAGAAGAATAAGAAATGGGATGAGTAAGGAAAACGATGTGAATCAGAAGAGAAAAAAAGATGACCAGGGTGAAAAGAAGGACAGGTGAAACAGAAGAGGAATAAAGAAGACAGGAGGAAGGTTTAACAGGTAAAATAGAAGAGAAATAAAAAAGACTGAGGCGGAACGGAGAACAGGTTAAATAGAAGGGTAATAAAGAAGACGGATGAAGGTTTAACAGGTAAAATAAAGAGGAATAAAAAAGACTGAGGCGGAACGAAGAACAGGTTAAATAGAAGGGGAATAAAGAAGACGGAGGAAGGTTTAACAGGTAAAATAGAAGAGAAATAAAAAAGACCGAGGCGGAACCAAGAACAGGTTAAATAGAAGGGGAATAAAGAAGACGGAGGAAGGTTTAACAGGTAAAATAGAAGAGAAATAAAAAAGACTGAGACGGAACGAAGAACAGGTTAAATAGAAGGAAGGTTTAACAGGTAAAATAGAAGAGAAATAAAAAAAACTGAGACGGAACGAAGAACAGGTTAAATAGAAGGAAGGTTTAACAGGTAAAATAGAAGAGAAATAAAAAAAGGCTGAGGCGGAACGAAGAACAGGTTAAATAGAAGGGGAATAAAGAAGACGGAGGAAGGTTTAACAGGTAAAATAGAAGAGAAATAAAAAAGACCGAGGCGGAACCAAGAACAGGTTAAATAGAAGGGGAATAAAGAAGACGGAGGAAGGTTTAACAGGTAAAATAGAAGAGAAATAAAAAAGACTGAGACGGAACGAAGAACAGGTTAAATAGAAGGAAGGTTTAACAGGTAAAATAGAAGAGAAATAAAAAAGACTGAGACGGAACGAAGAACAGGTTAAATAGAAGGAAGGTTTAACAGGTAAAATAGAAGAGAAATAAAAAAGACTGAGACGAATCGAAGAACAGGTTAAATAGAAGGAAGGTTTAACAGGTAAAATAGAAGAGAAATAAAAAAGACTGAGACGGAACGAAGAACAGGTTAAATAGAAGGAAGGTTTAACAGGTAAAATAGAAGAGAAATAAAAAAAGACTGAGGCGTAACGAAGAACAGGTTAAATAGAAGGAAGGTTTAACAGGTAAAATAGAAGAGAAATAAAAAAGACTGAGACGGAACGAAGAACAGGTTAAATAGAAGGAAGGTTTAACAGGTAAAATAGAAGAGAAATAAAAAAGACTGAGGCAGAACGAAGAACAGGTTAAATAGAAGGGGAATAAAGAAGACAGGCTGAAGGAATAACAGGTAAAATAGACGAGAAATAGAAAAGACTTAGGCGGAACGAAGAACAGGTTAAATAGAAGGGGAATAAAGAAGACAGGAGGAAGGTTTAACAGGTAAAATAGAAGAGAAATAAAAAATAGTGAGGCGGAACGAAGAACAGATTAAATAGAAGGAGAATAAAGAACACAGGAGTAGAAGGCTTAACAGGTAAAATAGAAGAATAGGGAAGGAGACGAGGGAGGAAGGAGGAACAAGTGAATCAGAAGAATAAAGAAAGTAAACAGATGTTAGAAATATAAAGAGAATAAGATGAAAAAGGGTTAAAATATTTAATATTAGAAGAAAAACAAGAAGAAAAAAAGAGAAGGTGGTGGTGGTGGTGGTGGTTGTGGTTGTGGTGGTTAGCGTCGTGTATTACAGGTGCTGTTTGGTTCACGATTGTTGAGTAAGGCGAAGTTTGATATTCGCCGATGATTGCTCTACAGGAGGAGGTCTGTCTGTCTGTCTGTCTGTTCTCCTTGTTATAAAAAATATTCGCTGCCCTCCACTCCCAACCCTTCATGTTTTAATAACTTACCCTACCAATTTTAGCACAGATCTTACGAATTGTCGACCTGGTTGGCGAGTTGGTATAGCGCTGGCCTTCTATGCCCAAGGTTGCGGGTTCGATCTCGGACCATGTCGATGGCATTTAAGTGTGCTTAAATGCGACAGGCTCATGTCAGTAGATTTACTGGCATGTAAAAGAACTCCTGCGGGACAAAATTTCGGCACATCCGGCGACGCTGATATAACCTCTGCAGTTGCGAGCATCGTTAAATAAAACATAACATAACATCTTGCGAATTAGTTTTTCATATGAAATAAGGCGAATCAATTATCTTCAGTATATTAATAAGAAAATGTTTATAATTCATGTAAGAAATGCTGAAATCTAAATCCAGTATTTCACTTATTTCATTGAATTTTGAACACGTTTATAACACTGGTGAATTTTTATGTGCTGAAGTGTTTTTTTTTTTTATATAATATAACAATTGACGATTTCTTAAATGTGATGTTAAGCTGGATTTGTGGTAAGATTTCGCTATTATCCAGTAGACAGTTGAATATTTTATACAATAAAAGTTCCTCAGCAAGTAATCTACGACTGGCAAAAGGCATTAAATTGAATTCAGCAAGTGGACTTGTAGTACGAAATTTTCTTATGGAAGGCCGAGTAATGATATTTTTAAAGACATGAATAGGTAACTATACTTCTGTGTAAAATTGTCACATGAGGCCGTTTCTTTCGTGTAAATTATATTACTTAGTTAAAAAAAAAGTCTGAAGTCTCTGGGGGAGTGACATTCTGGAATCTGTGAGGAGTGGGGCATTTCCACCAGGGGCCAACTCCTGAATTCATCACTGATCATTTAACGTGTTATTTCAACCACAACAGCAATACAGAAATGATCAGATGTTGCCGTGTGGTAATAAAATTACAGTGGAAGAAATATACCATAGAGCTGAACCCGAATTTTTATAAAACCTACTCAAGGGGTTATGTACAGTTTACATTAGTAAAATTTTGGAAATATTCAACATTTTTTTCCTCCATTGCTGTAACTTGTACAATAATGAAAATTAGTATGTGTAAACACTGCCCTTCTAGTATATGAAAAAAAGTATTTTTAGTATTTAAAAAAAAAATTATTTACATTTTCTTTAAAATTCAGTTCACTGTGCAGTGATGAAGCGTTTCCCACATAACTCAAAAACTATCCAATATTCTGTGATGAAATTTTTTTGTGTGTATTTATGCATGTCATATCTATAATATGATGCAAGATCACTTCTCTACCTTTGATAGACTGTCTGATAAAAAATAGATTAATTTTAAAAATGGTCATATATCAGTATTTTCTTCTAACACAAAATAAAAAAAAATACAAATCACGTCACTGTTCGTTAACAGAAAACCACAATTTACTGTAAGTCACACGGAGTTAGTGTGCACTCGAAGTTGGTTGCTTGGCGGTTGTCAGCCCACTTTGAGGTCTGTGGATATAGAGGAAAAAATTGGATCGGTGTCGGTTAGAGTTCCCGGGTAGCTCAGTGGTAGAGCGTTGGTACGTTAAACCAAAAGTACCGGGTTCGATACCCGGCTCCGGAACAATTTTTCCCTCGAAATTATTCAAATCAACTTTACAGGGAGTTATACCTGAAATCTTGATTTGTATAATACACGTCACTGTTCGTTAACAGAAAACCACAATTTAAGTCATACGGAGTTAGTGTGCACTCGAAGTTGGTTGCTTGACGGTTGTCAGCTCACTTTGAGGTCTGTGGATATAGAGGGAAAAAATTGGATCGGTGTCGGTTAGAGTTCCCGGGTAGCTCAGTGGTAGAGCGTTGGTACGTTAAACCAAAGGTCCCGGGTTCGATACCCGGCTCCGGAACAATTTTTCCCTCGAAATTATTTAAAAAATATATATTATTTATTAAGGAATGTAGCTAAAAGAGCATGATATTGTAAACATGAGTTTCAGCAATAAAATAAAAGAGAGAGAACATGAAAAAGTTAACAAGTTTATGAGTTATGAGGGAAACGCTTCATCACTGCACAATGAACTACCACCATGATGAATTCTGAAAAAAAATAAAAAATAAAATAAAATAATTTTTTTTTTAATCTTAAAAATATATATATTTTTTTCATATAGCAGAAGGACAATGTTTTATACATAGCAATTTGCTTTATTTTACTAGATACAGTAAGGGAGGAAAAAAATGTTGAATATTTCCAAAAATTTTACTGCTGTAAGCTGTCCTAAACCCTTAACGCTCAGATTCTTTGTTTACATCTATTACAAAAGTAACATCTGCATGCAATGGATTGGAAATAAGTAGCCTAATCGGAAACCATGAAAAGATGATGTAGAGATAAAGCAGTATTGCAGGATTTAAGCAAGAAAATAAATAATTGTCGCAAAAATGCTCAAACGTAAAATTATAGGCTATTTGTGCAAATTGCGAAAAGCTTGTGCAATATTATAAGTAATTATACAGAAAGATAAAACTAATAAAGTATGGAGAAACAAAAAGTTACGCAATTTTTTTCTTGGAGTTTTATTACTTTCAATCCACCGTATCACACTCTAGACAAACTTATGTAAGTCATTAGACGTCGATATGTTTAGAATGAATTACTGCAGAATTTACATCACATTAAAATACGTTATTTTATGGGTATTCTAAACATTGAAATTCTTTACGAGTAGGGCCTTCAAGATTTATTGTTAGCAGAGTGATAATCTTTTTACTGAAAGGCGGTATCTAATTCCAGTTTTTACAAGATTCATGCAACTAAATTCTCGCTCACAATTTACAGTATGCGATGGAATTATATAAATCAATTAGAAGAAATTGTTCACTTAACTTACATGAATTGCACCAACTTTTCGAAATCAATTTCTGAACATCTATTGCTCAATACCTTTTCGAACATTGCCCACACCATTAATATTTCATTTAAATTCAGATTAGTTCAAACACATCTCCGATTTCATGTTCTTCATTACCATCTTCGTTTCTGAAGCCCAATGTGGTTGTAGCATTTTTGCACATTTACATTGAAAGTTTGTTGCATTTTTAGAAGTCGAGTAGCAAAATGCGACAAATGCGACTGTGGCTCGAACCCTGGAGTAATGGGAGAATGTAGTGACAGAAAAACTAAAGATTAACAAGTAAGATCTCCTATCAGATACTGTACTTCACCACAAGCCTCATTTGAATGTTACTTTACACAAGACAAGACAACGGTGTGGCACAGAAACTGTGCTGCTGACCTGCTGTAGGGTTTTATTTACCCCCTTCAGGTCTTACCTTTAAGAAGGTTGATTGTGTTGGAAATCTGCTAGCGAAGTAGGAGAGGCAGAAGAAGGTTCAAGGTGATTATTAGGCTTCGAGACTTGGGACCCGATACAATAAGTTTACTGTGCATGTACAGGGACATCATTTATTTTTACTAACATTTCTAATATTAACCTGGCTATACCTTTGGATTAACGATTGAGAACCGGAAACACCGCTTGCTCCAAGACTGGAGTTCGATGATACTGGCGTAATATACAAACAAATCACTTTCCTAGGTATAGGAGGGAAGAAAATTAGTTCATCCATTTACGTAAACTAGGAGATATCACGCTTTTGAGTTTGATAATTTTCATTAGGTTTTTGTTTAATCAAAATACAGTACAGTATTAACAAACAGTGTTTTTACTCACGAATTGAGCTGTCCATGCGGACGTATTCATTATGCAGTGTATATTGTACTGTTACAGCACATTAGCGTACAATAACGAGAATGAAGTTAAATTGAAAAATAACCATAATATGGATATTTAAACACATTTTTGAAAATGGTGGCCATTCATTTCGATGCAGGCTTCAGTTCTAATGTGCTTATTATCGCACTATATACTATTGTACGTAATTTCAATTACCAGTTTTGGCCTTCGTACTAGTAACTCATGTTGAAATAATTCTGTACCTATTCTATAACAGAGTAGCCTACCTTACGTACTGTAAATTCAATCTTCACTTCTGCCCGATCCGAAAAGACAAAATCACTCGGAAATGCTATCTACGTCCGTCCAAGTGGTTATGTCGCAGGGTCGTAGAAAGGGAGGAAATCACGTGGCAGTTAATTACTTAACGAGCCCTTTTATTTAAGTTATTTTAAACAATTGTATGGGTATAATATTACCTAGACGTCCAATTCCTAACATAAATTAATGTTCTCAGAAAAGAGCTAAGACAACCCAGCCACTAGGCTTTACAGAGAGGCGAATAGAAGCAGGTGGGGGAAACCGGAATGCGACGTGGGAAAATGGACGACAGTACCTGTGCGAAAATGATTCAATATTGAAAGCTCTTTCATCGCTGGAAAACGCGAACATATTTTTGGAACGCACTGTTTACTATGACCGTAAGGCTACTATGACTGTATATGCGGTCTTGTGTCTGTGTGGAGGACGGTTGAACTTCAATAGTAGAAGGGGTGGGAGTGAAGTACATTCAAAAACTCATGTACAATAAAAATTGAAGTAAAAATAAAATGATGTCCCTGTACTATAGGTTGTGGACTCGCTGCAGGTAGTGAAAGGTTGAGATGTGTTCAGGTAACAACGTTGCTGTTTAGAGTACGGTAGTATGGGGAAACAGACACATATGTAGTCTACATTCTGAAAGTAAATAAAGGCCCACATTACACAGTGACAATGTCAAAAGAATGTGAAAAGCTTTTATTCTCCTTCTTTTATAGCCATTTGTATTTAATTATACACAGTGTTAATGGTGTAAATAAACATGAAACAATTTTAATTTCTTCATTTATCCTATTGGTCGTCTTTAGGAAGTGGAGTTACAGTAGCCTACCGAATTGCAATGTACTACAAGATACATTCTCAGTGTCTCAAACGTAAATCTTTTTCGGTTATAATATCTGCTAAACAAAGTTTGTACTGTGAAAAGTTGCGCTCTACGTCGCATGACGTGATAGGAGCAAAACGAAAAAACCTAACATAATTGCAGTCTCTAAGAGACAGTCCTTTATTCTCGGGTGACTCTATATCCACTAATTTGCAGTTTATGTTATATGAAGTTCCATATCCGTATTTTTACATAAAATTGATTTCCACTTCTGTTTTACACGTTCAGTAACCGGTGTACTTGGTGTCTCATTAATTCTGTGTCATTTCCTCAACTAATTTGAGGTCTTACGGCATCTCTTGCTCTGACTTTTCCAACAGTGTAATAGTTTCAGACACAGTTTGAAAATGAGTTTATCAACATAACTTTTACCCTAAATCATGTAATAAAAAAGGACAACATACAAAACTATACCAAATTTCTAGGACTTTTTATAGACTCCAGTTTAACATGGGAAAAACATGTCGAATATATATAGGCACAAAATTATCAAGAGTTATATATTTATTAAAGAAATTAGTGACTTATGTTTCTCAAAATTATTTAAGATGTGCCTACTTTTCGTTCTTTCAGTCGATAATTAGGTATGCCTTAATTTTCTGGGGAAATGGTAGCAAAATTGGAAGTGTCTTGATTTTGCAAAAGAAAGCCATTAGAATTCTATGTCAATCAAACTATCGTGAACATTGTCGACCTCTTTTCAAACAATCACAGATATTAACTGTCATAAATTATATATATATATATATATATATATATATATATATATATATATATATATATATATATATATGACCTAGTCCTTTACACTCGACAAAATATAGACAATTACTCATTAATAGCCAATATACATGACCATGAAATTAGAAATAGTGAACAAATTAATATTCCATACCGTAGATTACATAAAACTAGTACAAATTTTTCTGTCATGGGGATGAAATTATATAATAAGCTTCCCAGTCAATATTATAAGTTACCAACCAATATTTCAAAGCTAGATTTTATAATTGGCTTTTAATTAATCCTTTCTACTCTGTAGATGAGTTTCTTAACATAAATTCATTCGAAATTGTTTTTTAATAAATAAAGTTATTTGGATTAGTTACAATTATTACATAAGAGTGAAGTGTTGTAATCAATTTTAGAGTTTCAAAATGTTTTGTGTTTTCATTCTAATTACTGTTGTCAATTATATGTGTATTTTCAAATGTATGTTTTTTTTTTTTTTTTTTTTTTTTGACGAAGCCTATCACTGTATGTTATATCTATACTAATAATAAATCTGTAGTCAAAATTTTTCTGGTAATTTTCGATTTTCCAAAAATAATTGGTGTTAACATGTATAATTAACCATCCTGAAACCGAAAATCGCTTTTTTTTTTTTTTTTTTTTGTATGTCTGTCTTCTGTCTGTCTGGATGTTTGTTACCTTTTCACGCGATTATGGCTGAACCGATTTACATGAAAATTGGAATATAAATTAAGTTCGTTGCAACTTAGATTTTAGGCTACATGACATTCAAAATACGTTATTTAAAAGGGAGGTTATAAGGGGGCCTGAATTACATAAATCGAAATATCTCGCTTATTATTGATTGTTATGAAAAATATTACATAACGAAAGTTTCTTTAAAAATAATTTCCGATAAGTCTTATTCTATACAAAATTTTGATAAGACTGATATTGAATGAGATAAATGAGTTTTAAAATTACAATAACAACGTCATCTAAGGTTCTGTACTGAAATAAAAACAAATGACTTCGTCTATAAGGGCCCTTGGACAACAACAATCGAAAGCTATTAAACATAGCCTAAGAGAATGTTTCTGTGTTTGTATGAAGTAATATCGGAAGCTAATTAATTGTTTAATTATTATTTCACCATTGGAGAGCGTAGTTTCTCTAGATGGACATAATTCTACAATGTTATTACCAGGCTTCGATACTTCGGACCCGATAGAGTAGTTCAGTGGGAAATCCGCATAACGGCGTGCTGAGTATAGTGGTAAAGCGTACAGTGGGTGGGGGTACTGTAGAATGAATGCCAACAAATACGCAAAGTATAACGCTCTGGATTTGAAGGTTCTGACGAATAATTATTTGGTTTTCATACAAACCTATTTTCAAACTATGTCTGAAACTATTACACGGTTAGAAAAGTCAGAGCAAGAGATGCCGGAAGCCCTCAAATTAGTTGAGAAAATGACACAGAGAATTAATGAGACACCAAGTACACCGGTTACTGAACGTGTAAAATAGAAGTGGAAATCAATTTTATGTAAAAATAACGGATATGGAACATTGTGTATTACAAACAGCAAATTAGTGGACATAGAGTCACCCGAGAATAAAGGACTGTCTCTTAGAGACTGCAATGATGTTAGGTTTTTTCGTTTTGCTCCTATCACGTCATATGATGTAGAGCGCAGCTTTCTACAGCACAAACTTTGGCAGATAACCGAAAAAGATTTACGTTTGAGACACTGAGAATGTATCTTGTAGTAGGTACATTGCAATTCGGTACTGTAACTGCACTTTCTAAAGACGACCAATAGGATAAATGAAAAAATTAAAATTGCTACATGTTTATTTCCACCATTAACACTGTATAGGCTATAATTAAACACAAATGCTTATAAAAGACAGGAGAATAAATGCTTTTCACATTCTTTTTACATTGTCATTGTGTAATGTATATTTACTTTCAGGGTTTACATATTATGTGTGTGTTTCCCCATACTACCGTACTCTAGTTAATCTGAATAACTAGCGTTGTTACCTCAACACATCTCTACCTTTCACTACCTGCAGCGAGTCAACAACCTATAGTGCATGCACAGTAAACTTATTGTATCGGGTCCAAAGTCTCGAAGCCTGGTTATTACAGTAACTTCTGAAACATATAGCAAGTAATACTGGGTGTTCATTTCAAAGTGTGTCATGACGTCACTGCTGTTGGGTCACCGATTTGAAGCGAGTTTCAGCTGATATGTTAGAGAAGTTTCCTGTTATTTAAGGCGTTCTTCAATCTGAACTTGAGAACGTGTACGGTATAACTTGAACGTCGTAGCAACAGATGGCGGTCTGTACGGTCTGTGTGCTACCATAACCTCTTTCGAACTGTGTTTTGCGCCGGCAAGTCGTACGCAGGGTATTTGTTATCATCGGTTGCGTACGGTAACATTCCACAACACAAATCAAATGCTCCGTGTCCATGTTGACCGTCGAAGTTAATGTCAACAAATACGTAAGTAATCGTCTTAACCCTCTCCCCATATCCCGACAGTACGTATTTCCAAACAGTTCACATTCCTGCCACTATCGGCGTTATCGTACGTATCGGTACGTACTCTTCAGAATGAACGCCGTACTTGCTAGCCATCTTCTCTGCCTCTTAGGTTATACACCTGAGCTGCGGAAGAGTAGGAAGATTGAATTCTCTAGGCTCATCAACTAGCCACATGACGGCATACAGCGAGCCAAGACACATTTTGAACTGAACACCAGTATAAAGTATACACATTAAAACTAAATGATATGTCAATCTTCATTAAACTATGGTTGGATGTAATAACAATTACGAAACATGTTAAAGGAATTGTCATTGCACCAAATGATTGCTCTCTGGACCAAAATGATCGCATTTTAATTATTTAAATACAATTTAAATTAAGTAACATATTAAATGATTTATCCTTCTATCAAACACGAATGTCCCCTGGACCAAACGTCCTATTTTAATTATGTAATTACTTTATATTTATTTCTAACGGGTGCAGCGGAGCGCACGGGTACGGCTAGTTTACAAGAAGATAATTGTACGCAATAACGAAGCAATGATCGAATGTGAACGATAAGATAAACAGGAGTAGCTTTAAGGAGTCCGATAGCTGAGTTATACAGGGACATCATTTTATTTTTACTTCAATTTTTATTGTACCTGAATTTTTTAATGTACTTCACTCCCACCCCTTCTACTAATGAAGTTCCAACTGTCCTCCAGACAGAATCAAGGCCGCATATAGTAAACAGCACTGAGTTAGTGAGTATAGTACGTTCCAGAAATATGTTCCCGTTTTCCAGTGACGAAAGAGCTTTCAATATTGAATCATATTTTCGCACAGGTACTGTCCGCTTGCCTACGTCGCATCCCGATTTCCCTCACCTGCTTCTGCACACCCCTCTGCAAAAGCTGGGCTGTCTTAGCTCTTTTCTGAAAACATTAATTTCTGTTAGGAACTGGACGTTTACGTAATATTATATAACTGTTTAAAATAAAAATAAAAGGACCTCTTTAAGTAATTAACTGTCACGTGATTTCCCCCCTTCCTACGATCCTACGGCATAACCACTTGGACGGAGAGTAGATAGCATGTCTGAGTAATTTTATCTGTGCGGGTCGGGCAGAAGTGAAGATTGAATTTACAGTACGTAAGGTACTCTTTTATAGAGTAGGTACAGAATTATTTCAACATGAGTTACTAGTACGAAAGACGAAACTGGCAATTGGAATTAGATGCAATAGTCTATAGTGCGATAATATGCACAAAAGAACTGAAGCCTGTATCGAAATGAACGGCCACCATTTTCAAATATGTGTTTAAACATCCATATTATGATTATTTTTCAATTTAACTTAATTCTCTAAATTGCACGCTAATGTGCTGTAGACAGTATAATATGCCCAGCATAATGAATACGTTCGCATGGCTAACTCAGTTCGTGAGTAAAAACACTTATTGTTAACACAGTACTGCATTTTGATTAAACAAAAACCTAATGAAAATTATCGAACTCAAAATCGCGATATTTCCTAGTTTACTCTTTTATAGAGTAGGTACAGAATTATTTCAACATGAGTTACTAGTACGAAGGACGAAACTGGCAATTGGAATTAGATGCAATAGACTATAGTGCGATAATATGCGCAAAAGAACTGAAGCCTATATCGAAATGAACGGCCACCATTTTCAAATATGTGTTCAAATATCCATATTATGATTATTTTTCCATTTAACTTCATTCTCTAAATTGTACGCTAATGTGCTGTAGACAGTATAATATATACTGCATAATGAATACGTTCGCATGGACAGCTCAGTTCGTGAGTAAAAACACTTATTCTTAACACAGTACTGCATTTTGATTAAACAAAAACCTAATGAAAATTATCGAACTCAAAATCGCGATATTTCCTAGTTTACGTAAATGGATGAAGTACTGTACTTTTCTTCCCTCCTATATCTAGTAGAATTTGTTTGTGTTTTACGCCAGTATCATCGAACTCAAGCCGTGGAAGGGGATAGCGAACGGTGTTTCCGGTTCTCTAAAGCTATACTAGTAGCCAGGTTAATATTTAAAATGTTAGTAAAAATAAAATGACGTCCCTGTATTTTAGAATTGTCCTGGGATCGATGCTTGGGACGGGGCAGGGATCAGATTGGACTCACCACGATCCTCCTGACGTCGTTGGCGGCGGCCGGCACTTCTTGGTCAGCGAGGTTCATGTCCACACACCACACACGCAAGCACCCACATTCCACCGGGTCCCGCAGCGCGACTTGTTTGTGTTTGCGGAAAGACTTACGCGCTCGGCAGGCTTAGAGGGGCGACCCTCCCAGCGGGCGCCCAGCGCGCGTGCGCGAGACCGCCCCTCCGCCGCCACGCCCACCGACTCGTGCGGCCGCTCACCTGGGCTGCAGGCCGCCCTGAGAGTCAGTGGCTGTCAATCGGGACGAACAGAGCGCGCCACACCTCGCAGCACGAGAACAGCTCGTCTGCTGCAGTATATATATATATATATATATATATATATATATATATATATATATATATATATATATATATATATCTAGGCTAAATACAGGGACATCATTTTATTTTTACTAACATTTCTAATATTAACCTGGCTATACCTTTCGATTAAACGGAAATACCGTTAGCTATCCCCTTCCACGACTGGACTTCGATGATACTGGCGTAAAATGCAAACAAGTCACTTTCCTAGGTACAGGAGGGAAGAAAAGTAGTTCATCCATTTACGTAAACTAGGAAATATCGCGATTTTGAGTTTGATAATTTTCATTAGGTTTTCCTTTAATCAAAATACAGTACAGTATTAACAATAAGTGTTTTTACTCACGAACTGAACTAGCCATGTGGACGTATTCATTATGAAGTGTATACCTTATTTTATTTCAAGGAGTGCAGTTCGGTGGCTGCTTTGAACACCCACTTACAGATTTATGACTTCCTACACAAACACCTCTGACAATTCCATCCTGTCCCCCAGTCCCAACATTGCACAGTTGTCACAATCCTGGTGACCTTCGAAATTATGCAGTGAAACTGACGGGATTCTTGGAATTCGGAAAAGATGCGGCAACTCTGCCTCCACGTGGATTTGACGGGCACCTGTCAATTCTTCTCAACGAGGGTTGTGATTGGTTACTAACAAGAGAAGACAGATTTCCGTCATAGTAAGGAAGATATTTATTTATGACAACTAATTAGTAGGGGGCAGTAGAAGGTCTGTCGGCAAAGTCCTTTCTATGAAACTGCACTCCATGAAAAAAAATAGAGTTTACATTATACTGTCTACAGCACATTAGAGTACAATATAGAGAATGAAGTTAAATTGCAAAATAATCATAATATGGATATTTAAACACAATTTTGAAAATGATGGCCGTTCATTTCGATACATTCCTCAGCTCTTTTTTGCATATTATCGCACTATAGACTATTGTACCTAATTCCAATTACCAGTTTCGTTCTTCGTACTAGTAACTCATGTTGAAATAATTCTGTACCTAGTCTATAAAAGAGTACCTTACGTACTGTAAATTCAGTCTTCACTTCTGCCCGATCCGAAAAGATAAAATTACTCAGACATGCTATCTACATTCTGTCCAAGAGTTTTGTCGCAGGGTTGTAGAAAGGAGGGAAGTCACGTGATAATTAATTAACGAGGCCCTTTTATTTAAGTTATTTTAAACAGTTGTATAATATTACGTGGACGTCCAATTCCTAACAGAAATTAATGTTTTCAGAAAACAGCTAAGACAGCCCAGCCACTAGCCTTTACAGAGGGCCAGCAGAAGCAGGTGGGGGAAACCAGGAAGCGATGTAGGCAAACGGACGATAGTATCTGTGCAAAAATATGATACAATATTGAAAGCTCTTTCGTCATTGGAAAACGTGAATATATTTCTGAACATACTATACTCACTCAGTACTGTTTGTGTTTACAATGACCGTAAGGCGACTTTGACTGTATACGCTTGGTTCTGTGTGGAGAACGGTTGAAAGTTTACTAGTAGAGGGGGTGGGGTTGAAGTACATTAAAAAACTCAGGTACAATAAAAATTGAAGTATAAATAAAATGATGTCCCTGTATAAAAGCGGCTCTTGCGATCTAATTATTTATCACAACAGCTCGTATCATTACAGCACCACTTAGGCCCTGCAAGCCCACATGTAGATAGGCCTACTCGTTCCGATTCTCGTAAAGGAGATTTCATTGAATCTTCGCTCTCGCTATGCATAATATGAGCCTATAGGCTATCTCATTTTAGTTGTTCTTTAATGGGGGTGACGGGTGACGGGTGAATTTTCAGTCAAAAATTATATTTTCGTTTTCTTGTAAAAAAAATTAATCAGCAATCTCTGTGGTGCTCGAAAGTATAACAATTATGAAATATATAAATGGCTGCACCCTTTGACCTTCAATCCCATGCAAATTTTACGAGCAGGGCATGGTTGCGCTCCACGGTCAGGTAAGATGCAGCAGATAAAAAAGGGTCCCTGTTTTGTGGGCATAGTTGCGCCCCGTTCCCATCAGGTAGAGAAAAGGGGCATGGCATAGTTGCACCCCGATGAAATAGGTAGAGAAAAAGACACTACGGGAACTCGAGCCTCGTAATCAACCAACCTTATTGATTTCTTATTCGATTTAATATTCATTATCGATACCGTTAAAATGAACACCATGAAGTTGGCAGTACTTTATTAATTGACCGGGTATTTACCTATTTGCAGTGTGAATAAATACATAGACTACATATTCAAATGAGAAAGCCGTTGGAATATGGGACCTTAGCAATCTTGACATTTTATTAGTGATCTTCACACCGTCTGTGCCGTATAGTGAGGTTAATTTAAAATGAATGTTAAGTTTAGTGAAAAGGGTAAAGCGTTAATAATTCACAACAGTTCTAAGTTTCGATTTTCGAAACCCTGTACAGTAGGGTTAAGATATCGATGTACAAACAAAAAATGCAGTTCATTTCTTGTGTGTGATCGATAAAAAAAAAGTGTTCTTTTAAATAGCAAAATTGATCATATGCTAGGCTTACCTGATTTCAATGCAGCTACCGCTATAATATTTTTAAGTAATTTATTTATTTCATGACAATCACTTTCGTGTGTACTATGCCCATCGGGGCGCAACTGTGCCATGCCTAGGCCTCCCAATTGATGGCGGGGCGTAACTATGCCATACCGAATTTTACAAGCTGTTTTCTCACACTTTTTTTCAGCACATTTCGTCAGGTTCGAAGTCTGAACCCTCTTACAGTTTTCATGCTAGGAACATGAAATTTTTACTGCATGTTCTGTACATTGTGATTAACGAAATAGCGCATAGGTTTTATGATTAAATGGCTACTTTCAGAAATAAAAAATGAAATATCTATAGTGGCAAGGGAAAATTTCTATTTCTAGGTAATTATATAGTGGTTATGAAATCTCCCCCCCACCTCTTGTAGTAAAGATATAGAAAAACTAATGCGTGATGTTTTTATAAATATGCCACTGGTCTTGCAAAAAAAGAAATTCAAACATTTTACCGAAAAATTTAGCGACACATTTCATTTTGAAATATGCAGATTTTTCAAAATATTTTTGTTAATAACTCAGAAACTAATTGACTCACAGAAATGAAACTCCACGACATCATTATCTGTCACACTGTGATTATGTGTACAGAAAGTCAAGGACGTAGCTTGAAAAATGTAGAAAATAGAAATTTCACCCATCACTCCTCTTAACTCATAAAACTAAACTGAGAAATGAATTAACTTTAACAAATGTACACAAGGCACAAATTAGGTAGGCTACCTTTATCACTCTACAACAGCCCTGAACATAGTAAAGGAGAAGGGAAAAGGAAAGAAAATACTCCCTCCCATACCCTTTTCGTTTACACTGCTTTGGAAAGAAACTTACAGTAACACACTGTGCACCTTATTCTCAAAGACCCTTAACCTCTGTTCCTCTCTCAAAGTGAGAGTCCAAGTTTCACAACCATACAGAACAATCGGTAATATAACTGTTTTATAAATTCTAACTTTCAGATTTTTTGACGGCAGACTGGAAGATAAAAGCTTCTCAACCGAATAATAACAGGCATTTCCCATATTTATTCTGTGCTTAATTTCCTCCAGAGTGTCATTTATATTTGTTACTGTTGCTCCAAGATATTCGAACTTCTCCACATCTTCAAAAGATAAATTTCCAACTTTTATATTTCCATTCGTACAATATTCCCGTCACGAGACATAATCATATACTTTGTCTTTTCGCGATTTACTTCCAAACCTATCTCTTTACTTGCTTTATTTTCTAGTGGAAGAAAGTAAATAATGTAGTTACATTTAAACACTTGTTCCAACTGCTTTTCTTTTTCGACATCGCAATAACTTCACGTCATCCCAAATGCCCCAGCTTCAGTGCTAGTAGCCTACGTAAAAAACCTTCTACGTCAACGATATCTAGACAGACAGTACACTCTATTTTTTTTCATGGAGTGCAGTTTCATAGAAAGAACTTTGCCGACAGACCTTCTATTGCCCCCTACTAATTGGTTGTCATAAATAAATGTCTTCCTTACTATGACGGAAATCTTGTCTTCTCTTGTTAGTAACCAATCACAACCCTCGTTCAGAAAAATTGACAGGTGCCCGTCAAATCCACGTGGAGGCAGAGTTGCCGCATCTTTTCCGAATTCCAAGAATCCCGTCAGTTTCACTGCATAATTTCGAAGGTCATCAGGATTGTGACAACTGTGCAATGTTGGGACTAGGGGACAGGATGGAATTGTCAGAGGTGTTTGTGTAGGAAGTCATAAATCTGTAAGTGGGTGTTCAAAGCAGCCACCGAACTGCACTCTTTGAAATAAAATAAGGTATACAGTGGATAGAAGACGGAAAAAGTAAACAAGCCGTAGCCTGTTTCCCCACCTGCACGCAATACTCCGCTATCAGTTACCTGTGTCGCCCCGACTGGGACCTCAACTTCGAGTCTAGTAATGAGATGTCTGAGTTGGCAGTGACTCTTTTGAGGTAACCAGATCTAGACTATTGGTAACACTTTATTCTTTCGTTGGACGCAGTATGGAGGGTAGGTTCCTATTATGCATTTGCGGAGAAGAGAAGAAGAAGAAGAAGAAGAAGAAGAAGAAGAAGAAGAAGAAGAAGAAGAAGTGATAAGTTATTTTACGACGCTTTATCAACAGCTTAGGTTATTTAGCGTCTGAATGAGATGAAGGTGATACTGCCGGTGAAATGATTCCGGGGTCCAACACCGAAAGTTACCCAGCATTTGCTCATATTGGGTTGAGGGAAAACCCCGGAAAAAACCTCAACCAGGTAACTTGCCCCGCCCGGGAATCGAACCCGGGCCACCTGGTTTCGTGGCTAGACGTGCTAACCGTTACCCCACAGGTGTGGACTTGCATTCACGGAACTTGATGTCCTTAGGCCTATATGGCATAAGTAGACAGTGGATGCGGGATGACTTATCGTTGAATGTAGGTAAACATTTACTATGTGTTACATTTTTTTCATTCAGACCATTGGCTCAACAGGTTTTAAACGTAAACAGACGACGTCAACATGCTACTGTATCTCCGTACAGTCAGAAGGAAAAGAAAAATAACGTACTGTAGTACATACCTTGCAAGGTTCAGTCCTCGTCATCGTTGATGCAATTACCAGCGTTGCAGTAAACGACGATATATTCTCGTAAGTTGTCGAAGCTGAATCGTCTTCTCCTGTCGCTTAAACAGTTTTTGTATCGAGAGAATTTCTGAAGAAAACCTCTAAAATGGGGATCACTCAATTTCTTTAGAGGAATATTTGTACTGAGCATCATGTTGCACGTGTCGTTAGACCCGCACTACTAAATGATGATGATGATGATGATGATGATGATGATGATGATGATGATGATAATGATGATGATGGTTCCTCAAATTTAATTTCAACGCATTTCCTGTGCGATGTACTGTTGCAATGTTTCTCTATAGCCTGAGTTGTTCTGGTTTTTATTTCAATTTTACATACATTACACACGATATTGTCTTCGTTAATAGGCCTACATAAAATGTCACTCTCATACTTCTTAATTGCATTTCGTATCTCTGAGCGAATTTAACGTTTTGACTTCGACATTATGAATGGATCAGCACTACACTATTCAACTCGTACTAAATACTTGAGCAGGATAACACAACTGCACACATTGCGTTGCAATGTGGACCGGGGTTCCTTCGTTATGTACGCTGCTGTACTCGCCAGGTACACAAAAGACGGACGGCGCGGCACGTGCCATAGAAACAACTTCACTTTTCCTTAAGTCATCCCGCATCCACTGTCTAGACATAGGCTGTTCTGTGACGGCATTTTAAGGACAGTATGCATATATAACTTCGGGTAGCTCAGTTGGTAGAGGAGCTGGCTACGGACTGAAAGGTCCGGGGTTCGATCCCAAGTGGTGACAGGATTTTTTCTCGTTGCCAAACTTTCAGAACGGCCCCGAGGTTCACTCAGCCTCCTATAAAATTGAGTACCGGGTCTTTCCCGGGGGTAAAAGGCGGTCAGAGCGTGGTGCCGACCACACACCTCATTCTAGTGCCGAGGTCATGGAAAGCATGGGGCTCTACCTCCATGCCCCCCAAGTGCCTTCATGGCATGTTACGGGGATACATTTTATTTTTTTTATGCATATATAACTTAAGTGCTCCAGCGAGGTCTGAACCCAGGATTCCTGTAGGGAGTAATCAGACGGAAACTGTGTCAATGTTACAGCGAGGAAGCCGGAAGAAATCAAGGCGGCTCGACGGGGTTCCATCGACGTGCTCGAGTTCCAAACAGCTCGGTGTTTCGATTGACGAAGACAGTTGAATAGACTAACCCTGTGGGATCTAAAGCCGACACAACAGCTAGTCTATAACAAGGGCCGAACAATTATAGGCCTGCTTCAAGAGCGTGCACGAGATTGCTGACTGGGTGATAAATTGACTATCAATAGTTATTTAATTTTAACCCGCTCTTCCAATTATAAAAGCTGAGAGCAAGATGGTAGCCTACTACAGTATTCTATGTTGGAATGTGAATGACAATGATGAACAGGGAAACGACGATGACGTCAGTTTACGGCAGCAATCATTCACATTACGGCGGTAGTGAAAGACGAGAACAATGCTGACGATGAAAATTACGATAGCCTACACCTACCTAATGGCGATTACGACAGATTACAGCTGGGACGATGGCAGTGGTTACAACGATACGAGTTGACGAGAATAATAAATTATGTTAATTAATAATAATTATAATAATAATAATGATAATAATAATAATAATAATAATAATAATAATAATAATAATAATAATAATAATTACTATTTAATACGAGAAAAATTCGTACCGGCACCGGGAATCGAACCCAGGACCTCTCAGTTCTGCGCGCTGAGCGCTTCATAGTAGCCGTGTAGTATTCAATGAGTTGGGCGAGACCTCATACAAATGAATATGTGATGTAATAACTGTTAGCAGTTGTCACAAACTGATGTTGAATATGGCCACGAAGTCATTTAAATATGAGCTCCTGCATATATGACTTGTATCGTCTCAAATGCAGGTAGTAAGGCCGTAAAAGCATTACGAGAGGGGTTCGGCCGGCGCCGTGGATCGTGTCCCGGCATAGCTCAGTTGGAAAGAGCGCTCAGCGCGCAGAGCTGAGAGGTCCTGGGTTCGATTCCCGGTGCAGGTACGAATTTTTCTCGTATTAAATAGTAATAATACATATTGGCTACTTCATAGTAGCCGTGTAGTATTCAATGAGGTGGGCGAGACCTCATACAAAATGAATATGTGATGTATAATAATAATAATAATAATAATAATAATAATAATAATAATAATAATAATAATAATAATAATAATAGGCCTAATAATAATAATGTACTTACCAATTCACTACGGACTAAAGCAAGGCGATACATTATCACCTTTACTTTTCAGCTTTGCTCTAGAACGGTGGTATTCAATCTATGGTACGCATACCCCCTGAGGTACGCGGAATTGTCTCGAGGGGTAACCAATACCGAGTCTGGCTTTGGATGTGGTGGTATTATAAGACACTCGCACTTAATGTTCCCATTACTTATTTCACATGCCAAAAACGGTGGTGCGGCTATATATACTGTCCGCATTTCACGAGAAGATCCCAGCAAGGAATGCGAATTTCCCCCCTCCCCCCACTCTTATAATCTATCCCCGACACTGAACCGGCCGGCCATTGATTGAACCTTGTTTGTCCCAGCCGCCCAATGACACCACTCCCATCCACCTGCTCCTTCAAGAACTTTAAGTTTCTGGCTCACTCTCTCCTCTTACCCCGCAAGGACCATACACCGCTCGCAGGGATCCTCTCGTCAAATTTGGACAGTATATATATATATATATATATATATATATATATATATATATATATATATATATATATATACACTAGTGGCTTGTGCAGCAAATACTGCTGCAAACTAAGTTCGTTAGACGTTCAAATAAAAATTTTTCAGATTTATTTTCAATGAAGAATACTTGTCTTTTTGATAGTTATTTGCTTCTATAATAATTAAACATACTCCCTCTGAATGAATTTTTTTAGGCCAAATACTTTTTCTTGAACCTAGCCAACTTCAGTTTTTGAGTTTCAAAGCGAAAACGCAAGTATCAATGTCAGGACGATAGCAGTAGCTATTTCAGATCATTGTGGATTGTAGACAAAAGTTAAAAAAAAAATGTCAGATTTGCTAAGCTTTCGAACAATAGCATTTTCGTATAGCTGCTGCATGTAGAACTTTAAATGTAGAGCGTAAAATCATTTTATCCTACTAAGAGATCATGCTGAAATGATCTGGAGACTACAAAATTTTCTAGGCCTCTTATCTTATCAGTAAGTAATGCCTGTTTATCTTTCCTTAGGAACTGTAATTTTTGCGCTCTCTCGAGCCAATACTGAAGACAATGACACATATCAATATCTACACTACACCGCCATTAAGTATATGAAAAAGACCCAACCCCACTGGGTTAATAAGTATAAAAATATTTGATTTTTAATAACAATATTATCATCTTACTTAAGTTTTATATTTATATATAGCAGCTATTCAGTAAATTATAGAAATGAAGATCTAAATTAAGATATTCTCTACATTTACTTACATAACCACAAAACCTTCACTTTCATGTTATCAATATAGCATCAATATTATGTACAATTAATGAAAAATAGACGCATCATGATATTAACTATAATAATATTTAATTTCTAATAGTAATAATGTCATCAAACCACCTCAAGTTTCGTAGATTTGAATATCCAATACACAGCTGTACTCAGAAAATTATACACTGCAGAATCAGTTTTTAATAACAAATTGAATTGAGCTCTAAATATGTCGGCAATCCTGCAGGTCATGGCCTTCGTGTAATAGCCTATTGTTTATTGTAGTGTGTGTTTTGTTCTGAAATTCAATCAAGTCGGCCGTGATTCAATAAAATTAGTTCTCAAAACTGACAACAGATGGATTTTGGAAAATAGGAAAATTGTGTAGGAAAATTGACATTTCACTGAAAACTATTATTTTTTCGAAAAACTTTGGATGCCAGGCATGAAAATGAGGGGTCACTCATTAAAATGCGTTCAACCGTTTTCCCGTAATTTCCATTACCAGTTCAAATTATATATATATATATATATATATATATATATATATATATATATATATATATACCGCTGCGCCTACGCTAAGTGACAGTATCACCTTATTACTTTCTCTTTTGTGATTGTGAATTTCTTCGTCTAAGATGACGACCAAGATAAATAGAGTAAATACCTTAAAGAGTTGTTCCACTAAAGAAAAACAACGTCCTTCCGTTGTTGAAATTCATCGATGGATAGAAGAAACAATGCAAGTTAAGGAAAGTGAACTTCTAAGGCTCATTCACAATGAAAATTAAACATAACGTAAGCGTTAACTTAACGTTACAGTAAAATCAAGAAGTCATACCATCATTCACGATGGGAACATAAACATAACAGCAAACATACTTGGTAACCATGGAAACATAACAACGACGCCATTTCCTCATATTCTGTCGTATAGGCCTATTTCAGCGCTCCACGATTGTGTTCTGTTTGCAAATCACGTAAGCATAAGCATGAAAGTTTGGAGTTTACAAACTTTCATGTTAACGTCTTACGGTAATGTTTATGTCAATGCTTATGTGAATCATTGTGAATGATCCCATTAGGTAGACTGGCCGCAAACTTCTGTGTTTATGTTGCGGTTATGTTTAATTTTCATTGTGAATGGGCCTTTAATGTTACAACTTGTAGGGAAACAAAACTCAGTATTATATGAAATTCGTCAATACAGTGACTTATGAAAAATACTTGTGCCAACATGAAGGTACAGCAATAGGAACGCTTCTCAATGGTGAAACGACAACAGTTACAATTACTCCAGGTGATATTGACTTAGTGACAGTGCGTGTGCTTAATTTACCATTTGAAGTGCCTAATGATAGAATCTGTAACGTCCTAAAAAAACTATGGAACAGTGCAATCAG